>NW_011499961.1:53613-149542 GCF_000495115.2 Populus euphratica | reverse complement strand
TTGAAATTTTTTTCTATCAAATTTGGTCCTCGTTCTTTTGATTGTTATTTATTTTATTTGAAATACTTTATGAAATGTTAATTATTATTATTTTAATTTCTTCATCTTTTTTTTTTAGATTTGTTCTTTATTATTTTGTTTATTATTTATTTTATTTGAGATAATTTATGAAATTTTTTTGTTCAATTTCATTATTATTCGACTTTTTAATTTGTAAGATTTACTCTTTATTATTTTAATAAACTTGAGAAAAATAAAATATTAATAAATTATTTTTCAGTTTATTTTCCATAACATAACCAAATACTGGAAAGTGTTTTCCAGTTCATTTTCCATAACACTACCAAACATCAGAAAATACTTTACTTTTCAGGAATTCACTTTCCCTGGGATTCACTTTCCAAAAAGAAACAACTTTCCTGCAAACAAACGGGGCCATAAAGTGCTTTTTAAAAGTAATTGGGAATTTAAAACTTGAAGCATGCGTTTAATAAAATTAATGCATTAATAAGTATATGCTAACATTATTATAATATTTTTTTAACTAAATACTTAGCCAGAAATCTAAGAGATAAATATAAATTAAGACTATTAATTTTGTTATGTAGGGAATCATTAATAGATCAAGACTACTGATTCCATCTTCCAGGAATCATCAATTTTATATGATGATATTTTTAATATATAAAAACAATAATAATTTAAATTTTATTGAAACAAAATAATTTATTTTATATGATGATATTTTTTTTATATAAAAAGAGTAATAATTTAGATTTTATTAAAACAAAATAAAATAAAAATAAAAAACAATGACCAAAAACATAAAAAAATCCTAGACACTTTAAAATATGTGTAAAAGGATATTTTTCTAATTATATTTTTATCTTATTAAATTGTGTGGGTTAACCTCAAGCCCCTCGATCTGATTTCTTGCTTAATCTATATTTCAAATTAAATTTTATGAGGGTGAGGCTAATATAATTCGGTTAATTTAGTAAGTCCAACTATTACCTGGTCAAAACCAAGTTTGATTATAAAATTATAAAGGTCATCATTTTAATTTTTTTTACTAATATTAGCACGAAAACATTTTAAATAAACTTGGGTCTTTAGCTATACCCAACTAACTCGATAGATAGAGTCAAAACCTAGTTTGACTTCAAAAAATTAAAACATTGAAAATCCAAGATTTTTTTTATAAATAAATTTTGTGATGATAATATTTTCGATAAATTCAAATTAACTCACCTAACTCGTTATCTTAATCACCGCTCTTACCGAATTTAATAAACTTGTCTTTTTAAATTTATGTTTTTATTTAATCCATTAACAATCTAAAAACACGAGGGAGAGGCTTAATTAAAATTTAAATAGAAAATATGAATGCAAAATATAAATACATGAAAAGAATGAGGGTTTGAATTGAAGTTTTTTTTAAGAAGCAAAAATAAATAAAAAAGAGAGCCCTAAGTGCTAATAAGTCTAGCTTAACAAGCTTTTACGAGTGGCAAAATAATTAAAAGTTCAAGCATGTTTGGGTCTGAAAGCCAAGCATGTAAATTGGTTCTCTTCTTTTTCTTCTTTTGAATGTGTAGGAGGAGTAGATGATATGTTGTTCGAAAATATAATTTTTAACTATTGGTGTTGGGAAAATTAGAGTCTAACTCATTGGAACCCAAAACCTATCATTCAACCAAATCCTCATGCAAAAATTATTCATAGAGTATCATTAGGCACAAAAGCGAAAGAAAGGATTATCAAGTTAAGGATCTCTTTCATAGCGTAATATGATAACAAAGGACTTAAAATCTATATAGCAGATCTCAAGTTTAAGTCAGATATATATTCCTTGTAAAAACTTGAGATAGTTAGAATTTTACTTACTTATCTAAATCCACAAAATATATTTTTCAGAAAATAGAATTTTCTTGAATTCAAAAAAAATATTAAGGAACTCGTTTAAAATATCACAAATAAAATTTAATTACCATAAGTAAGTAATTTGAATTTAATTTATCATAGTAACATTGATAATGATAATTACTATTTAAAATTACTGTTTTACCCCAACTCCTCATCTAATCTCATTTCAAATGAAAGAAAGATGAAGGAAACGAGGGCAATAAAAAAGTTAGAATTTTATTAATAATTTTGAATTTAATTATAAACAAGCATGTAAATTCAACTAATTTGTATCTATTTTTGCTTTATCATAGTAACATTTTTTTAAAATATTTTTTACTTTAAAATATACCAAAATAATATATATTTTAAATTTATTTTTAATATGATTTAAAAAATAAAAAAAATTAAAATTTAAAAGTATTTTAAAAATATAAAAATAAACATGCTCATTATGATTGAATTGAATTTTTGATGCGGAATTGTTCACAAATATGTTTCCTTCCCAAAACTGCACCAGCTGTTCTGCCGAGCGCACAAGGATTTACTTGCCTTTTACCGCCTTCGGTCCCACCTCTAATCCTCTCATGACACATGTCAAAATATCATTAGCTAGAGAAATGAGATTACCCAATCAATGCTTGCCACATGCACAATCCTCCCCTCCACCCAAAAAATGTTTGACTTGACAAAACCAAAAGCTACAAGAGGGATTCCCAATATAAAAAACAATATAGAAAACCCAACCCAAAGCAGGGTCTCTCCACTCGTTGCTGTAACTTCTATTTATTATTGCAGAGAAGAGGGAGAAACAGAAGCCACCACAAGCAACTCCAAAACGATGTCGTCTGGAAGAAAGATATCCTTAAGGAGCAGCGACGGCGAGTCGTTCGAAGTCGACGAAGCCGTAGCTTTGGAGTCACAGACTATTAAGCACATGATAGAAGACGATTGCGCCGACAACGGAATTCCGTTGCCGAACGTAACAAGCAAGATCTTAGCGAAAGTTATCGAGTACTGCAAGAAACACGTTGAGACTCCGAAATCCGAGGATCGAGGAACTAACAGCGGTGGTGATGAGCTTAAAAATTGGGATGCTGAGTTTGTTAGAGTTGACCAGGTTACACTTTTTGATCTTATTTTGGTAAGTCTTTTTTTTGCCAGATCCGTTATTACTTTTTTGTCAGATCTGTTATTACTTTTTGTGAGATGCTGAGTTTTTTAAATTGATATTAATTAGGGATTTTAATTGTTGATTAACTCTGAATCCTGCAGCGATTAAGGTTAGTTATTCTTATGTATTTTAGGTGCTTTAATTATTATCATTTTTCTTTTAAGAAAACTTAATTAGGTTGTATTAGAAGTTATGTGAAGCAATCTTTTTTAACTGAAAAAATTAGATTAACTAGGGATTAATTAGGTTTTTTAATGGTTGATTTTTATTAATTAGGGTTAGTTATTGTTGATTGTCGATCTATTTTAGGTGTTTTAATTTTTTTATCCTAAATTATACTCCTAGGCAGTATAAGTAGGATTGTTATTAAAAGTCTTTAAGTTATATGTAAATAAAAAATACATTGACTTTGAGACCAGGGATGGCAAGTCGGGTTTTGGTACTATCCATACCCAAAACTGAATCCATAACTAGTACCCATATCAGACTTATTGCTCGCCAGTTTGGATTTTGGATACCCGAAGACTTGATTGGGTTTTGGGTTTCCATTCAGGTACCCATTACATGAACACATCTATAATGCTTAAAATTTTCCCTGGTTTTCAACCCAAAAAGAGTTTAAAAAGCATGTGAAATGATGCAAATTCACGTTCTGTTTTGTAAGAACTCTATACATAGATCTTATTTCTGGAAATCAACTGAGACCCCCAACATCATATCCAAAAAAACCATATCCTGAAGAGATGGTCATCACTGAATAAAAGATGAATTCTTTACTGAAAACAGCCAAGTGAAATATAATTGGCCTCCAAGGAAATTTGGAAAAACAGAAATAATCAACGGCCACCGATATTACAACCCAACAAGCATTCCAACTAATACATATTTGATTGATACAGAGATTAACAACTGACAGTAGTAAGGTACAACGTTGTGGGGAAATCATCCTACTCCCATTCACTCATCAAAGAACCAGGAGGTTCAAGTCGCATCATTAATCATCCTACTCTCCCATTCACTCAATAAAGGACCAGAAGGTTCTAGTCGCATCATCACATCACCACCAAAGAATTCAATGAATGTTCATAAATCTGCAAATCGAAATATATGGTTCAGAGAATTAGACAATAGGCAAATGTCCCACCTTGGCATCTTCACCCCCACCAGTTCTTGTAGAGGTTTCCATCATCTGGTCTTTTGTCAAAATAAAATTCGGATAAGTCAACTGTCCACATAAAACCTATAGTATACAAACATCTGTAATCATATGTGCATAATGAAAACTCATGTTGGAAAAGGTTCAGGTTAAACAAGATGTCCATTAAAAATAATGTAATCACTATGATTTCTTAGAGAGAATCTGGAGCATTTTTGTACTTCTAATGTCAAATAACCAAATGTATATAGTTTTTAACTCGTCCACTGGCCATCACTTTTCAATTTAGCTTTGCCCATTTGATTTAGTAAGATACTACTAAACCCAACAGCTCCAAGTTAAAAAAAGAAATCTTGAAAAGTCCTTGCAATGAATGTAACATCTAAAATTCACAAACCTTGTAATGAGACTACATCCAATATACCAATTTTGTCATTTATCTATATACATAGAGAGAGTCTAAGTGAGAATGGGATTTTAATACATTTTAAATTGAGAATACTCAAATGAGAGAACAAATCAACATTATTTATCATAAAATAAAATAGAATTGGCTCATCACAAAAATCCCCAAATTCAATTAATCTAAGCCCAAAATAGACCAAATGATTAAGAATACAGATCAATGCATTGAAGAAATGAAACCACCTTAGCGAGAAAGTAGTTGGAAGAAAGGCAGAGAGAGAAGGAGAGAGATAGAGAGAGTATTGGATGGCATGAGGATCCTCTTCCATGGCTCTTGTTCATGGCTTCTTCTCTGTTTCCCTTTTTACCATTTGTGGTTTCAAAGTGAAATAGGATGACGTTGAGCTATTGCACTCTATTGCTGTAACTGCTGTACTTATCTATTCAATTGGATTGTTAGGGTTAGGATTCAGATTTCGAATGACTGATATAATCCTCTTGTATTTTTATATGTTCTAATGGGAAAGAGTGGGTTTGGTTTGGTAGGCTTTTTTATTTATGGCCTGACAGTCACTAGTGTGTTTAATGGTCATTAATCTTTCAAAAAATTCTGGGTGGGGTTTTTAGGTTGGGTATAGCAGCACCCATTACCTGCCCGAAACTTGGCTGTCCTTACTATCCATACCTTAACCCAACTTTAACCTAAATTATCCATAAAATATCCTACTGATTTGGGACAGTTTAGGTTAGAATCCATTGGTTTCGGTGAAATCGCCATTCCTAGAATCTAGTGTGAGCTTTTAGGAGCTAATTCATGAAGCTCTGTTTTTGCTCAAAGGCCTTGGATGTGAAAATATGTTGTTCCTTTTGTTTTTTGGGTTCTTATGGATGTTTTGGAGTTCAGGTTAAATAGTGTATTGGATGCAATTGGATGGGAGAGAGAGCGACATAAGCAATTATATTTGGTTTACTGGAATAAGTACTGTATGCTAATTGAGTGGTGCTGTTTATGTTGGATATGAGGTAGTAATTGTTGGAGCAAAATCATGTCTGAACCTTTTTGGTAATCGGTGATTTTATTTAACATGTTAATTTAGGTTATAGATTTTTAAAATGGGGGTTCATTGTTAATGATGTCTGCATTGATATTTTGTTGTTTCTTGATTGTTGAATAATTTTAGGTGCTGAGATTGTGTTTTTAACACTACTTATGATTTAGGGGTGTCCTCACAAGGGATTCTTTCAGTGTTGGATTATGTAATAAAATGCCATTACAGGAGGTACAGTGACATAGGCAGAGATATTGAATTTAATGGAATAAGTTGCATAGTTTGGGAAACCCTTTGTTTTTCTTGTTTATTTTCAATGTGGTAGAAGTTTCTAATTTTACTTGAATTGTAGCTCGCATGCAGGGAACTGATTCTTCTTTGAATAAAAATAGAGTAGGCTGCTTCAATCAATAAAATTTTCTGTACAGAATCATTATATTGTCTTATATTCTGTTTTCTGGCTTACATGATAGGTACGGCAGTTGAATCTGACAGTAATGTTTTCACTCTTATACCCAGTTGATTGTGACTTTTTAATTTGATGCAAAAATGAAATGTCCGCTCTCAAAATTGCTCAGTTTGTGCGGGGAATTAAGGCAAACCAATAACTTTGTCATTCAATTGTGTTCTGCAGGCAGCCAACTATCTGAACATCAAGGACTTGCTGGACCTGACATGCCAGACTGTTGCAGACATGATCAAGGGAAAGACTCCTGAGGAAATCAGGAAGACCTTCAACATCAAGAATGACTTTACACCTGAGGAGGAGGAGGAAGTTCGTCGCGAGAACCAGTGGGCATTTGAATGAAGTGTGTCTGATGGTTTCATTGAAGGAATGTTGTTCTAATGCCAAATGAATGGTGTGGGTTATCTTAGCGTAGAGAAGACTTTATGTTTCTATGACTTTATTGTGAACCTGTGAGCACATTGACTGTAAATAATACTTGTATTCTGGGGAGGGGATTGGTAGTAGTTTCCTGCAATCAATCCTCTGCTTGTGGGCAAATGTTATTTGTTGCAGACTTGCCGTGATCCTTACCTGTTTTCCTCTGTGTTGCTGCCAAGTTTGTTTCTTGGACATAATCATATATTCTGAGTGACTCTTTGTTACTTGATCTGTTTGAAACCTGAAGCATGAATTGAATTAGGTAGCGTTTTGCTTTATTACCTTGCGAGTTCCTGCTTCTCAGTTGGTGTAGCGGTGCCCATAGGTTGTTTCTTCAGGTCGTTGTGTATTTTTGAGAATTTTACTTTGTCGTGTCGTGGACTTGCTCGAATGCCTCCCTTGGGTCTGCGGCAAATAACATTTGCCCACAAGCAGAGGACTTCGATCTGGTTCTATTTTTCCACCTACACGTTGCGTGTAACATGTTTCAAAGAATAACTAGCTCTGCAAGGGTGATGTACTTTTGATCGTGTTCTGTTGCGTGCCTTTTTTTTTTCAAATAAAAAAATTAAACATATAGTTTTTTTTTTTACATGCGTTTTTACATAAAAATATTAAGTATAGTTTGTCAGATTTTCTTTACATAAAAAAATATTAAATGTAAATAAAAAATTAATAAAAATATCTAATTTAATAAATTGAGAAATATCTATATTAATAAATAAAAAAGAAGAATAGATGAAAGAAGAAGAAGGAGAAGAAGAAGTCATTAACAATAATTAAATATGTATATAGAAAAGTCAAGAGACAAATATAAATCAAGATATTTAATTTTTTAATCTTATAACATGGTTTATTTACTCGATTGTATTTAATTATTGTATTTATTAAAATAATTTTTTTATTTAATTAAATGATAGTAGAAATAAATACATTTATAAAATTGATTGAATAAAATCATAGAAAAAAATATCTTACAAGATTGCACTTGTTAAAAATACTATTCAAACATAATTTATTATTATTATTATTTTTAAAAAATAAACTTTAATTGTATAAAACATATAAAACAATTATAGATGAATTAATAGATCATCTTCAAAAATGAAATATATACAAAATAATTAAAAAACCACTATTTAAAAAAAGCTAAATACAAAAAATAAAGAATCCAAGAGAAGGGGTATAATTTAAATATAAATTAAGAAAATATTAAGAAAATATATAAAAAATATAATTTTTTAAAAAGAAAAAATACAAAAAAAAAAGTTACACGCTGCTGAGCTAGTCTATTTGGGAATGACTTTTTTTTTATAAATATAATCGGGATAGTTCATATATTATTCACCTTAATAATTTCTAAAAAAAACATTTTAGACAGTGCGTTGTCTGATATTCCCTATATTCTAACATTGTGATGGTAAAAAAAAATAGGATCTATGTGTTTTATTCAAAAACTTATTTTTGACTTAAAACACTTGGACAAAAACATAAAAATCTTTTTAAAAAATAATCCATAAATAACCTTAAAAAAAAAAATCACACAAAACCAAATTTAATCCAAAACAAAAAATCTTTCGGAGCTTAGTAATAAATTTTTAAGCAATTCCAAGGTAAAAAAAATCTAAGTGGAATTCCAACAAATCAGATTTTTTGATACCGAAATCAATTATTTTAATAGTTAGAATTGGTATTAACACTGATTTTTTTTATTTATTACTGGAATCCAATAATCTTTCCATCTTCCTCTTAAATTAGAGACTAAAAAATAAAAAAAATAAAATTTTATAGTAAAAGTGAATTGAAAAAATATTGGAAACTAAATATGTGTAATTTATAAAATTTAAGAATTAAATTAAATTTTTTATATGAATTTTAAAACCATAATTTATTTGCAATGCTTTTTTTACTTTGATCCTCTGTGTTCTTTGTCAATGAAGTCAATTCAATTGTCCTTAAACTTGGCTAAAAGTGAATGCAATCATACAAAAAGTCTCAGAAAAAAAAGCAAAATTTTAAAAAGTGAGCACATAATTAAATATGAAAAGATGAAGAATGATGTGCGTATAGTGTTTTGACCATTCTATAACTTTTCTTTTGAGGTGTATGTTAGATTAAATTAAGGCATATTTAAAACTGTGATAAAAATTGTTTTTTAAAATATTTTTTATTTGAAAATACAACCAAATAATACATTTTTATTTTTTAAAATTTATTTTTGATATTAACCTATTAAAACATACAAAAATATAAAAAATAATTGATTTGAAGGTAACTTTTTTGATTTTTTTAAAAATTACAATGAGTATGAGTTCTTAATTTTCTATATTATTCTATGTTTTTGTAATTATTTCATGTGAGATAGGTTCTCTCACATCTTTTCCCAGAAACATGTAAATTGAGTTGCATTGGTTTTACTCAAAATAGAGTAGGCAAAAACTTGCATTATAGGATGTATCTGTGCTCTGTTGAAAGAGATTGAATAAAGTGTAATCATGAACAATCCCATGCTCTTGTTTGTGATAAATTCATGGGGATATTGCAGGGCGGGCAAAGGCTGATTTGAGCGCTGCGAGTTGGCTTGCCTTCCTTCTGATCGACGCTTGTGTTATACAATATAGATGTTTGACTCGATTAAACACTGGGAATCGAGTTATGCCTAAGCAGCCTGGACAATGATAGAGTAATAATGACAGTGTATTACTCTTCGAAATAAGCAGATCACCATTCACCACAAGCGCATTGCCTGATTGCAGGCGAGGCGTGCATTTGAATACCCTGATGGCAGCAGAGGAATTTCCATTCGTGCATAGAATTTTTTTCTAAAATACCAGTTTCATAAATTTTTTGTTAATACTGCAAAATATGATGATGCACATCTCATAACAAAATAATGGCATAATACCTCTCATTCAACTTGTTAGCCACAGCCCACTGTCTTCTAAAGTTAAAGACCAGAGTTGGCATCTCTCACTACTCAAAGCAAAAGCAAGTATCATTTCATCCTGTATTAAAGAACTGGTCCTGCAAAAAAAAATTTGGCAAGCACTTGCTCAGCTAAACTCTCACTCTCTTCAAGCAATCCACCTGTCATCTTGTTCTATTAGAACTTACTCCATGAATGTGTAGCAGATGCAGTAACTTTCCTCCCCCCAGCAGGTGTCTTGTTTAGTGGATGCTGATCTGAACTAGCAATTCATAGACTGGGTCTCACGGCCATTTCATCAACTGTGTGTTGAGTTCACCAATCCTCTCTGGCAAAAGGCGTCCAACTTCGTAGTTGTGAACAATTTTTTTCAAGTCCACAAGATTACATCCTGGCGTTCTGCCCTTCATCTTTGTTTTCACCAGGTCTTTTACCATAGCAACATCATCCCATCGACCTCCCACAGCATAAACATTCAGTAGCAGCCGGTAATGCAAAAAATTCCAAGGTTCCATATCTATCAATGAGTTCGCAATTCTTTCCCCCAAAGCCACATTTCCTTGGAAACGACATGAATTGAGCAAATTAGCCCATGCCAAGGATTCTAATGGCATATCCTCCTCCTCCTCCGGTGTGGTTCTTAATATATCCTCTGCCTCTTGAATTAGTCCAGCACGAGCATAAAGATTAGCCATACACCAAAAATGTGCAAAATTTGGCTTTAGACCGTGGTTGTAAATCATTTGACTGAAAAAATTCTTTCCCTCAGTCAACAGTCCAGCTCGAGCACAGGCACACAGCACCCCTATGAAAGTAACTTCATCTGGATGGACAGAGTCACGTTTCCCCAACCCTGCCCGATCAACCATATCTTTAAATAACTCAAGTCCATCATCTGGATTCCCATGAAGGCAATGCCCCAAAATCATTGCATTCCAGCAACCCAAATTCCTCCTTGCCACTTTATCAAAAATTCTCCGTGCCATTTCAACCTTATGGCATCTATTGTACATATCTATCAATGTAGTCTCGTGAATTACATTCATACTCGAAAACTTCTTAACAATAAACCCATGAACTGAACGCCCTTCCCTCAATCTAGCTGACCTACCACAAGCACTAAGCACACTGACTATAGTCGAATCATTACCTCTCATCCCATCATTCATCATTTTCCTAAACAGCATTAACACGCAACCAGGATTATTACCCTTCAAGTACCCACTAATCAAGATGTTCCAAGAAACCACATTTCTCTCAGGCATTACCTCAAACAATCCATGAGCAATACCCAACTCACCAAGAGTAGCATACCCATCCATAATCGAATTCCACGACACCAAATCTCTATGCGACATTTCATCAAACACCTTCTTCGCTAACCCCATATCCCCACAACAACCATAACAATGGATCAATGAATTCTCTACTGGCAATATCCTATCAACCCCATTTTTCACAGCTTGCCCATGACACTTTCTTCCTAATTTAGCACACCCGACTTTAGCACAACACCCGAAAAGCGAAACAAAAGTGTAACTATTTGGACAAAACCCACTCTTTAACATCTCAAAATAGAAAGCAAGAGCCTTGTTCGGCTCAGAACTAAGCGAATACGCTTTAACAACATTATTTACAACAAAAGTACCCGGAGAAGCAATAAATTTGAAAATGAAAATAGTGTATTCAATATCACCAAAATCTGCAAAATGTTTGAGCAGTCTAGGAGACCATAAGGAGAAAAGACCACAAGTAATCAATTGAGCTTGGATTTGGTAAAGATGAAATGGGTTTAGAGTTGAGTATAAAAGTTCAAATCTTGGGTTGTTGTAAGAAGTAATTGGCATGTCTTTTATAGAAACGGAATATGAAGATGATGGCGACAAGAGGGTGATTTGTTTTGGAGTGGGAAGGTAGGGGTAATGGGTGAGCATGGCGTGTCTGAATTTAAAGATGTCTCTTGTCGAAATTCTTGCCATTCATTTGTGAATCTTTGAGGTTGTTGACTTTTGATGTTCGATCCATTAATGCATGCTTTCTGATCTCATTTCTGTTCGTTTAGATTTCGAGTGATTGTTATTTAATGGCAGCTGAAAAGGGCATTTTGATTCTTTCGAAATGACTTTAAGATTTTGTTTGGAGAAAAGGAGAAACCTTTAAACGGCGGCGGCTTCAGATAAACACACCCCTCTCAACTCTCAAGCATTTGCAAACACAACCTTAACTTCAAAAGAAAGTTTCTCAATTATTAAAAAGAAATAAAAAAAATGCAAGACTTCCTTTTCTCGAAACATCAGGGCTATGCCACGTCATTTTGATCATGCTGCAAGCAGTGTCATGTTTTACTAGCTAATCCTCACGGCCCACTGAACATCCTGCAAGCCCAGTGAGCAGGTAAGGCACCGCGGGAGTGACAGGCGGTCCCCACAACTATGCCACATCATTTTGATCATGCTGCAAGCAGTGTCATGTTTACTAGGATCATGCTGCAAGCAGTGTCATGTTTTACTAGTTGTGTTTTAAAAATATTTTTAAAAAAATTAAAAATTAAAATTTTTTATTTTTATTTAAAATTAATATTTTTAGATTATTTTTATATATTAATATTAAAAATAATTTTTTAAATAAAAAATATTTTAAAAGTAACCATAACCACACTTTCAAAAAAACTTTTAATGGCTTAATTAACTTATTCTATAATTATTAAAAATATATTTTTAATATAATATGATAAATACAATACAAACTTGAATTGTAAAATTATAAGTAATTTTTTAAAATACTTCAAGTGTATTAAAATAATTTAATTAAAAATTCAAACATAGTTTAAATGACTTAAATATACAATATAATTTTTCATGTTCATATCTTTTCATTAACTAATAACTAAAAAACATAAAATAATCAATTTATTACTGTTTATAAACTAAAACTAGCTTTATTTCTTTTATTTTTTTTATTATTCATAAAACAATCATCAAAATCATTACTATTTAGAGGATTATTAATACCACTGTCGGTACTAACATCAATATTGTGAGTATTAGTGTTATTATCATTATCAATACCAGTATTGCTAATATTATTTAATTCAAATCACTTTGAATTTTATAGATTGACATTAATATAAATCTTCAAGTCATCTTCAATACTATAATTTTTTATTTTAATATCATTAGAAACTTTTTCTTCATCACTTTCATCATTTTTTATTTGTGTTGCCTTATAAATGACACCAAGAAAATCAAAATTTGATAAACCATCATGCCTTTCTCTCTCACTTATCGAATCATCATCGGATGAGAGATCATCTAAAATTTCATCAAAATTATCTACTCGCCTTTTGACTTAGTTTTATTTAATTTTAGATTTCACATTACAAATACCAATTCATTTATTTTTTTTATGTGAAAAATTTCTTAGTTTTATATAAAACAAAGTGAGCAATTTCAATTTATAATTTATAAGATTTTTATCAAATATAAAATATTAAAAATAATAAAATAAAAAACTTACATTTTCAAATATAATCTAGTTACTCTCACATCTAAATAAACTATAAGTCAAGTTTAAAACTTGAATTGCAAATCTTTTTAATTCTAAACATTTATTCTTGTAAGAATCCCACCATTTATCTAATTTTTTTTAATCCCTTGTTTTTTTGGCAGCGTCAATGCCAAACAGCTATTTATCATTTTTAAATGATTCAACCTATAAGTCAATTTTGCACATTTCACTCGCATCAGATACCATTTTTGTTAAGAATTGATATAATCCAATTTTAATGTTGGTATTAATCTTAAAAAGGGTTATAATAATAATAAGAATTCAATTTATAAGTTGTTGCATGTAAAAGTCTATGAAATCGAAGTTTCCATTTTATAGCAAGAATATTCCCTATAGGTATAATAATAATAATAATTTATGAAATCATTATCATTTTTAACTAACTATATAGAAAATTCCAGCTAAGTAATAAATAACACAATTATAATGAAAGTAAAATAAACATATTGAATCAACTAGTAGTAGTAAGTGAACAATTAGCAAAATAGATGATTAGTAGTTCAATATCTTTTTTTATAAAATCAGAATTTACTTGTATCATTTCTTTTGCTTAATCCATCACTAAATCTCATAGTTGATTTTTCATTTGAATCAACTAAATAAAAAAAATTTAATTAAAGAATATGTTGTCCTAAGATCTATAATGACATCATATCAAAACTTGTTTTTCAAAACACACCTTTGAATTTACTTCTCTTATTTTATTCTTAAAAACCTATATGAGCTTTATTGTTTGGAAATAAACATAGTCATTGGTTGCATTCCATAATTATTCAAACATTCTAGGATCAAGTATGTAGTAAAAAATCGATTGGCAACATGCCTAATCAAATCTTTTTTTTTTTTTGTAAAGTGTCTCAACATGGAAATAAGAATTATTCTTGAATAAATATATGAGTTGATTCTCTTTCCCTTAACAATAGTTACTTGATAGATCTTTATTTTCTTTTTAAAATCTTCTAATATCAAATATCAAATTGATACAAGGAGCATCATATGGTTTCCAAAACAACCGTTGTCCTTTTCCTATCAATAATTATTCTGCAGCCTTATAATTTGCAACATTATCAGTGATTACTTATACAATAATTTCCTCTCCAATCCTCTCCGTAATAGCACATAATATCTCAAACACCTTATCAATAGTCTTAGACTTATTAAAAGTATCTACTGACAGTAAGCAAAATTATTCTTTTAGAACTATCAATCAAAAAATTACAAATATAATATTTTTTCTTATATGTCCACCCATCAAATATTATTGGAAAACATATTTTTTTCTTTTTTATTCTAAATTGTACTCAAGAAAATTTATTGTCTAATCTATTTCTTGTTTCAAATACTTATCTCTAATATTATGGTAAGATAGAAGCTTGAAACTTGACCCATGCTTTGCAACCTTCAAGTGCTTTGAGAAACTCAGGGTTTTTCACATAGTTAAATGGAATCACACCAGTGTAGAAAAAACTTAAAGTCTATTAACATGCTTTTTCTCCAAGATTGTTTTTTAGCAACTGGTTTATATTAGTTTATGTACTTCCACCCTTACTAATTGTATCTTTTCCTTTGTCTTTTAAGCTAATTTCTTTCCTTTCATCTTTATCATCTTTTATAATACATTGAAGAATCTTCTTTTTTTCATTTGCTTTTTAATTTCTCTCCAAAACATCCAAAATCATCTTCTTTATCTTTTCTGGTACTTTATGACATAACTCCACGTCCTTACGAGTACAAGTCAAATAATGTTTGAAATGAAAATTGTCTCTACTAATATATATTTTTTTATAATACTTATACTAAATTTTTCTTGAATTCTTATAAATATCTATACCGTGTTGTAATCACATATCAAGCCTATTACAAGAGGAATTTTTTCTAGATGTCATATGTTCAGTAGTTTAAGAATCAATTCAAATAAGCCTTGTAATCAATTCAAAAAATATTGTTAGAACCAAACTGTAATCAATTCAAACAATAGGCTATAATTTACAAGCATTCAAACAAAGTTACATGTTAAACACTCCAAAACAAAAACCAATTCATTTACAAGCATTCAAACAAAGTTACATGTAATAAAACACTCCAAAACAAAAACCAATTTAAATGATCATTTTTTTAACAATTGAAATTCTAATTTCAAGTTTAAAAACTTTATCAATCATTTCTAATTTTTTTTAATTATAATTTAACTTCTAGAATAACAAAAAAAATCCAAGCAAACTACTTGGGTTTTTTAGGGTTAGCTACATTGACCTTTCCATTAATAACTTAACTCCTAATGAAATCCATGGAAATGTCTAATAAAAAAAAATCTCAACTGATAATTCAAGATCTTCTACATTTAATGTAGGTATTGGAGTTGAAATAAGAAATTTATACATTTAAAATCAAATTTTTTCCCTAAGAAATCATAATTACAAATCTAATTGACAAGGTAAAAACAACATACATGAACTAAGTACTGGTAATTGTTTTATAAAAGCATTCAAGCATTGTAATAATACTAAAAAAATAAAATTGAAATCATGAAATTAGGATAGAAAAGAAAAGTGTACCTTTCTATAAATAATAAGCTAGCAATCATTACGACTGTTATGTTTAAAAACCTGGGCCAAAGAGCATAACAATTTTCCTCCTTTTCTTTAAGAGTATATTATTGTTGGTGGTGATTATAAATTTATAAGTCATCTTGGAAGAGATGACAGATTATGGGTCTTGAATTACTTTGTCACTGGTATTGTGACTATGGTGTTGTGAGAGATGGAGATGAACAATTAGGTTTGTTAAGATTACGAGGGAGACACCATGTATGATGCTATTATAACAGTGAGAAATTAGTTACTTGAGGTTAGTGGGGAGGTTATCATGCAAGGTGAAAAGTCCTTAGTTTTTATAGTGAGACATACTTATTCTTATAATGAAATTAAGTGATATTATATTTCCAAATAAAAATGTTAAATTGATATTAAAATGATGAGTTTACTAATTTTACCAACTTAGAATGATTTTAATATGATTTTAATTAGTGTTTTAGTTTTTAAAATAATTTTGCATGATAAGTATATGATGACCCATAAATCATACAATTTTACAAATAAACTCATGATTTTAACAACTTTGAGCTGACCCTTAGTTTGCTTTGGATCTCAAATTCAATTGGTGTGACCCAATTAATTTGCAAGGTTAATCCATAACCTAATTAAAATGGGTTTGACTTTAAAAAATGAATTTTAATGCAAAAATTTTTTAACTTTTTTTTTGTTTAAATAAAATTATTTAAGACTGAATGAGATGAATTTAAGTTAATCTAACTAACATATGATCTAGACTTTGGATTGAATTAAGATTCAATCAAGTTTAATGACTTTGGTTGAAAGAAAAAGTTACAATAAAAAAAGAAGAAAAATTATTACCTTAAGCATCTAAAATAACTAAGTTAATCTAACTAACATATGATTTAAACTTTGGATTGAATCATGAATCAATCAAGTTTAATGACTTTGGTTGAAAGAAAATGTTACAAAGAAAGAAAAAAGAAAATTTATTACCTTACACATCTAAAATAACTAGGAAATATAATGGTGCTTAACTATTTATATGAACAATGAAGTACTTGGATTTTTTTTTTCATTTTAAAACCTTTTTTTTTCAATTACATTTTTTTTTGCCTAATTAAATGAAATTAGGTAAGTTATTTTGGTAAAAAATACCAAATTAAAAGAAATGAGATTGAATTGTAAAACACAAAAAAAAAATGGCTAACCCCAAATCCACAACAATTTTTATTTTGGTATAAAAGTTCTTTTTGTTTAATTTTTTTGTCTTAGAATTAGATAGAATAAAGAGAAATTCATTAAAAAATGATAGTAAAGACCGGTAATTATAATTTAGGCAATCAAAATAATCAAGCATGGTGTAAAATAGTTCTATGTGATGATTAATTTAGGTTTCTGAAATGTTTACTAGGTATTTTTTTAATGTAAAAAAGGTTAAAAAATAAATATTTCAATCTAAAAAATACCTTAGCTTAATTTTCCAACCACCATCCATGATAAAAAAAAATTAGATTGATAGGTCTAAAGCTTGACAAAAAAAAGAAGGCGAGGTGCGCTTTGGGTCAATAAGTTAGGCCCACCCACCTAGCTTTGTTTATTTTTATTTTTTCAAGAGATAAATGACATGCATAATTTTTTTAAATAATTTTTTTATTAATATTGGAAAAGAAAAAAAATCTATATTTATTCTAATTTTTTTTATTTTTCATTAAATTAATAACCCGAATAGTACTAAAATAAATGTGTGTATAATCTTGAGAAATCCACTAACCTGGAAATTTAAAATTTCCTAATAGCCCCCTCATGAGAAAGCAAGTCGAAAAAAAATATTTTTTTATAAAAAAAATATATTGATAAGAAAATTTTTGTAATTTTTTTCTATACAGTTTAAATTATTTATGTTCTAACAAAAAAACAATTAATGAAATTCTCGTAATATTAGATAGTTTAATATGTATTTTATCTTATTTTTCTAACTTATTTTTTTTGTTAGAATTAAAAATAATTAATGAGATACTTGTAATATGGATTATATATATTAATATGTATTTTATCTTATTTTTATGAATTAATTTTTTTGTAAGAATTAATATAATAATTATAATTTATTAGTATACATAATTTTTTATCTTTTTTATTAAATGTAAGTATTGGTTTTTTATTTTTTAATTACATTTTTCTTGATGGTAGAAAAAAGAGTTAACCATGCCAACGTGCTTATATAATTTAATAAATTACATAATATATATATATAAGGAAAATAAAATAAAATGTAAAATAGGAAAAAAAGAAAGAAAGAAAGAATGAAAGAGGGCTGGGCCCGATCCTCGGTACGCGCTGGCCTCTTGAACAGGTAAAATTATTAGCAAATTAAAAAACGGTATCATTTAAGGGCTCTGTTTCTTGAATCTTATCTTCTAAGGATTGATTGAGAAAGAAGAAAGCAGCAGCAACGGAAGCAGCAAGACTCTCTAAGAAATTCTTGTCTGCCCACCCTCTAAACAACCCTCAAGGTCTCTCTTCAATCTTTTCTTTCAATAGTCCTTAATTTTGTCTACTTTTATTTGGTGGGGTCTAGGTATTGCAAAGAAACAAATTCGCTTATCAGTGATTCTATTGGTGTCTCCTTTTCCGTAAGTTCTGTTTATTTCTTGAATAATTATTATTACTTTGCTTTGTCTTTTTATATGTTTGTGTGTGTGGTTTGTGTTGTTATAGATACACGAAGGAATCCCTTGTTTGGTTCCAATAGATGGAAAGATGATTGAAACAGCTGATGACCCAAAAATCTGATCCTGTTGTTTATTCATCTGCGGCAACAAATAACCGTGTAATTGATTACTAGGTTGTCTTTAAGTTAGAGAGAAAGTCAGTGTCCTTTTTTCTGATATTTTGTGATCATTGCTGTTGTTACGATTGTTGCGGTTTCTTTTTTCAGATCCAATTGTCCTATCCCAGAATTATTCTGCATTGATTAGCCGGTTTTAGCTATGAAGCTGAGATTGAGGTCTGTGCAATCTAAAGAAACTGTGAAAATACAAGTGCCGGATTCTTGTACTTTGCAGCAAGTAAAAGAAACACTTTCTGGAGCAATATCTTCTTCTGGCTCGTCTCTTTATTTGTCTCTTAATAGAAAGGATGAGCTGAATACCTCATTGCCAGAGGAGTCTTTGCAATCACTCGGTATTACGTCTGGTGACCTTATCTATTTCTCTGTCAATCCCAAAGATTTTTCATCCTCTGGTCAACCCCTATGTTTAGGTTCTAGTTCCTCTATACAAGAGCAGGTTCAAGGTCATCGGGGTAATGTACAAGAGCCTATGCCTGATCAATCGATGAGTTTTCAAGAGTCTAAAAGTTCGGATTTGAATATGCTCGAGAATCAAGATTTGTTCGTACAAGGGCATGTTGGTGTTCAGGCTAATGATACCGATTCTCGAGAAACCATAACTGAAATCTCTCCGCATATTCACTTGCTAGGACAGAAGCATGAGATTGCAGAATCAGATATGAATGGTGCAGTTACTGAAGGACATGGAGCGCTGGGTTCAAAAACTCGGAGCAGAGAAACCTTAGAGACCCAAGAATTTACCAGTGTGGAAGCTATGGATGTTGATCCTGGATCTTTAGATGTGGGCAATAAGAGGTTCTCTGAACCGTATTTCTTGAGGAGGCTATTGAGGAAAGAAATGGGTGATGATGGTAGCAACTACAAGCTCTTGGTTATTGCAGTTCATGCTGTTTTTATAGAATCTGGTTTTGTTGGGTTCAATTCTATATCTGGGATGCGAGTTGATGGATTTCACCTTCCAGAAGAGCAGTCATCTAGGAATTTGGCAGTGTCACTTTGTTACACTCTTCCTGAACTTTTGGATGGTAAAGTTATTGCTGAAACAATTGTTTTGAAGCTCCAAAGTTTAGGCCATTTTGTTAATGTCTATGGTAGTTTGTCCAAGGGTGGATCAGGGCTATATCACGCACGTCTGGATATAAATAAATTTGTGCCAGCTATAGATTTTGTGTGGGAAAATGATAAGAATGATGGGATGAATGGAAGTGATAAGTCATCCATTTTGTATCCTGAAAAAGAAATTTTTGAGTTCTGGAAAATTGTGAAGGATTGTCTTGCTTTGCCATTGTTGATAGATATTTGTGAGAAGGCTGGTCTGGTTCTTCCTTCATGCTTGATGTGCCTCCCAACAGAGCTGAAGCTCAAGATTTTTGAGTTGTTACCTGCTATTGATATTGCAAAAATGGAATGTGTTTGTTCAGAAATGCAGTACTTGTCTTCGAACAATGATTTATGGAAGCAGAAATTTGTGGAGGAGTTTGGAGATGGGACAGCAGCACATGGAACTCTCAATTGGAAGGCGAGGTTTGCTTCATATTGGGAGAATAAGAAGCGGAAGAGGGATTTCAATGCATGGCGAGAGTCTCGTCAATTTCTGCCCTTTCATGTCCCGATCAGGAGGGACCCTAATCCATTATGGTGCCCTTCAATTATAGGTGGTGATTATGACCGTCTGCCGGGGCTTGGTATTCCTCCTTATCGGCGTCCTGGTCTAGGATGGCCCCAACCTCGTCATAATTTTTCACCCAATTGTAACCTGGGGGGATTCAGTTCCTAGTCTGGGGCTTGAAGGCTTGCTCGATGACAGTGGAATGCTGAATATGAACCGAATAGAGGCATTTATGGGTCAGTTTATATGCACGATAAATAATGTGTTTCTGGTTGTAGTGCTTTTGAAGTCTACATTACAATTTGGAAGGTTTTTTTTTGGTTTTAATGTTTATAAAACGCTGTTGAACTCATCTCTTTGTTCTTATTAGTTATTGCCACTATTTTGGGTATATTTCAGTGTATTTTTAGCTTTTTGGTAGGTGGCATATTAAATTTGACTACCATGATATGAAGCCTGGATATTTTCTCCATGCTAACAGGAGGGAAAATTATGTTTGGGTGGGGCATCAAGGAGTTAAAATATCTACGTTAGAACGCAGCAAAATTATCCCTTCATCTTGTTCTTATTAAAAAATTATCGATAGTAGTGATCGCATATTTTCTTTGTTCTAGCTGACTGCTACACGGAACCAGCGTTTTACCAATTTAAAAGATGGAGTTATGAATTCGAATCTTAAAATCTTATCACTTTAAAATATGGTTTGGGTGTAGATGTTCCCCCCCCCCCGGTTGACGTAGGAGCTAGGATTATCAGTTGTACTGACATGTATTATGGAGTTGAGGGTGAATGATAGATATGATCATGCAGCTGAGAACACGTTGCATAAAACCTAGTAACACGAAGGGAATAGTTATTCGCCATTTTCAAGTGAAAAGGTCAAGAGTAACACTCATGTTTAGGTGCAACCGCTTTTTTGTTGCAAACTCAAATTCTGCTCTTTTGAAGCTAACAATCCTTACAGATCACTCAAAATAAGTAGACAACAAATATGACCATCCAATATGCGCTTACTTTCATTCAACCACTTGTATTAAATATCTAACAAGAGTGCTAATCCTCCATTAAAAATGGTTCTGAAAAATTTCGTCTCCTTCGTGTACAGCTTCATAGGCCTCAGAGGGCATCCAAGGATTAATGATGCGGCGGCGGCGGCAGCAGCTTGTAGGAGAATCACAGTGGATGTGTCGGGCAACGTCAAGCAAGGCGTGCTCGAATCTCCTGTCGGATCAAGTTCATCCGAAATCATAGAAGCCGAAGGTGAATACTGTTGTGTTTGCTTGTCGCGATTGAAGGCAGATGAGGACACGAGTGCTTTACCTTGCTTGCACAGGTTTCATAAGGTATGCATAGAAGGATGGTTTAATAATGTGTGTCGAAGAACTTGTCCGCTGTGCCGGTCGTCCATGGGGGGAGAAGAGAGGTCTCATAAGAGAGAAGAACAGTTCACTGAAGAGATGGTAATATGGTTTTCTTCTTTTCATGTAGCTGGTTTTTGAGTTTCAAGTTTCTGCACATTTTGACACTTTGCAATTAAAAAAAAAAAAATCTATTTTTAAGTAGGTCGAAGCTCATAAAGAGAATTGCCTTCCACACGAGTGGGAGAAAAAAAATTCAATAACTCCGTTGCTAGAATCCAATCCAGGCCTCCTGGGTCTGGGTGAAAGCCAGACAAATGGCCGCTGGACGACAACGGAGCTGTTTCATGTGATGGCTGCAACATAGTACTGACGAGGCCTGGTACCATCGCTTTGCTTTGCACCAATCAAAAGTCAATTATTGTATTAAAAAAATACGTGATCATTGTTATTTTTTTTCTTGCTTGTAATGAAATATTTGAAATGAGGATAGAAAAATTATTTAGTGGATGCATCATATTAATTGACCACCATCTATCCTTAATAAATATAAAAAGAATCAACATAACTTGTTCGACCTAACAAGTTTAGAGTGAATTATCGTTCCATTCAAATGGCAATCTAGGTTTTTTCAAAAAAATCTTCACATTTCTGTTGTTTTAATATTTACCTAGTCCCAATTTAATCAAATAAGTCATGAGTGAATTGTCATCCCATTTAAATGACTATATAGTTTTTTCAAAAAACTTAACATCTTTATTATTTTAACCTTTATATATTCTCAATTTAAATGTAAAACAACATATTATTAAAAGATTATATCGTAAAAAAAATTTAAGAGATTTTATAGAATAAACGTGACAAAAAAACTTGATTGCAAGCTAAACTTGATAAAATCCAAACTTGTATAAATGACAAGTCACCTCAAATATATAATAAGACTAAAGAAGTGAGCTTGAGTAGTTTCGGATAAATAACAATAACATGAGTGATACAATCCAAACTTGTATAAATGACAAGTCACCTCAAATATATAATAAGACTAAAGAAGTGAGCTTGAGTAGTTTCGGATAAATAACAATAACATGAGTGATACAATAATTATATCAAAAGTCTAAATGGTGCAAGATTCTCATAACAAGAAATGGAATAGGATGAGTGTGTAGTTATTAAAAGTTACTTGAACTTTTCAATTTTAAAAAGGATGTAAGGCAGAAGAAGAACAAAAAATCAAGAACAACAATTGCTATGTAATTGAAATAAATTTTCAGGAACTTCACAACATGTTTATCAGTAGCCTGTAATCCCATAAAAGATAATCAATAGGTATATAATTTGTAAGTAAATAGCTTGTTAAGTGATAACTTATAAGTAATAATTAGTAGATTTGTAATAGTAGCCTTGCAATTTCCATTACAAAAAAAGTAGAAAATATTAAAAATATATATATTAGGTCATATTATTCTGTCAAGGAGTTCTTATACATGTTTGTAATTAATTAAAGAATCATCCAATAAATATAAGTTCTTTGATCCTATGCTATTATCCTTTTTATTCAAAACATTCAAGTTCTTTGATTACTCCACAAGTCTAACTTTGCTTTATGCGTATAAAAAGTCATAAAATTTTAAATTCATATTTAGGAGACATTGATATAAGTTTGGAACAACAAGTTTGGAATTGTAGGAATAATGTTTGGAATTCAAATCGTTAACATTAAATTTAACATCCAAATTTGAAATTCAAAGTCTTTTTATCTGAGACAGGTATAAAAGAACCTAAAACATGAGTAAAATGAAAAGATGAAAACACATTGTAGTGACCCGAGTTAATATGTAAAATTTAAGACCTTGATAATGGACACGATCACAATAAGTTAACTCGATTGGACAAATCGTGTCTTTTTTTTCCTTCTTTTATTCTTTTCTCGGTTGGGTCTTGATTAAGTCTTAATTGACATCAGATATTAAATCTGGAACTAAGTTGAAGAGTTATAAAAGAATTAGAGATGAAATTTAAGAAATAAATAAATGATCAAGGATGAAACTAACAAAATATGAGTATAAAAAAAGAAAAGAAAAAACAAGCAAACTTGGGCAAATCGTCTAAACTTGAGTTAATTATCCAAACTTGCAATCTGTGAAATTCGTAACCTGGATTCAATCAAGAAGCTCAATTCCCAAGTAATTTAACACTAAATGATGAAATTAATTTTTTTTTTATCAAAGCAAAACAAATAACTATTAAAATAATGACTAAATTTGACATTAAAATAAAATGAAATCAAATGTTAAGGGATAAAACGAAAAAAAAATCCAATTAAAAAAATGATTCAAAACAAAATAAATAGTAATCAAAAGAATGGAGATCAAATTTGACAAATAAAAATAAATTAAAAAAATAAAAATTGAAAAAAATTATAAATCATTTAAAATAAAATAAATAGTAATAAAAATAATAGGAGCCATACCTAAAAGAAAAACAAGCTGAAGGGTTGCTTTGAAAATTTAAAGATTCAGATATGAAAATCAAGCCGAAGAGAAAAAGAAAGGGAAAAAAAAAGAAAAAAATATTACTAGCACCAAACTAGAGATTTGTATGCCACACACACACATCACTTATGGATGGTAGGGCCTCTAAGATGATTCAAATGCTACTCCAGAAGCCACAATTTAGCTGTGAAACGCTACTTTATACATCACCTAAATAACATGGAGGTGTCCCACACACTACAGGCACCAGCTAGTTTTTATAAAATAATATTTTATATATATTAAATTACCAAATCTTTTTATTTCAATTCGATTATAGCAAGCAAAAAAAATCACGACAAAAATATGAAAAAGCCCTTAGACGCCAACTAAAGAAATTTTGCATCTAAAGGTAATTTAGTCCTTTTAGTGTGCTTTAAAAAAGGCCCTAGATGCTAACTTTTTTAAAATTACTTTAAAGGGTAATCTAGTCATTTCATTATAGTTAAAAAGATGGAAAAGATCGATTTGCCCTTGATCAATGCGATATTGACTAATGAGCCTTGTAAAAAGACCAAATTACCCTAAATAGTAAGGCGATTGATTTTTTTTTTGGAAGATAAAATAGCAACTACACTATTGTGTTGAATAATGACGTGATTTAAACTACACCAAATAATCCATTATAATTTCTAGATTGGCCAATTATAAGGTTTAAGGCAAAGAACCTTAATAAAACATTCAATGAGATTACTTATAGTATTTAAGTCAGGGTGAGTTTCAAGAAGGCTGCATATTTAATAAGTGATAATCACATCTTAGTCAACTTAATATATATGTAAGAGGGGTTTGATTCATCTGCTTTACCAGCTTTATTTCTTATAATGCATAGTTTTACGCTGACAAGCATAATGTTTTATTCCATAGTTAAATCAAGTTGAAATTTTACTATAAGATTTTAGAGGTCTTGTTTTATATATGTTTAAAATTTCATAATAATAAGATATTAGGTAGGCTTGTAATAAGGTCTAGAAGCTATTATACGAGATTTACATTAGTTTTCTAGTTGGTGTGAGATTTCTTTTCCTATTTGAATTAGTACTTTTTTTAATATTTCTTCAACCTTGTTTATGAATTTTTCTACCTATTACAAATAGGATTATTCAGTTTGTAATTAAGGTTTTGTTTTTTACAGAATTTGATTTAAGAATAATATGTGTGCGTTAGAGAAATTCTTTTAATTTGGTTCTTCATTGAAGTACTTTAACTTATATAAGAATTAATCAAGTTTTGAGACATTTTTCATATTACTCGTTTGCGTCTCTTCATAGGTGTTGGATGGAGAATTCAATTTTTATAGTTTTGGTGTTTTGGTATAGGTTATTGTTGTGTCAAATTAAATCACAAGTCTAAATTTAGATTTCTTACAAATGATTGATTTGACTATAGATTTCTAGGGACATAGTGAATCTCCCTTTCATTTTAGCTTTTTGTTTCCTTTTAATATTTCATATTTTATAATAAACCTTTCTGTATTTCAAATCTACTATGTTGTTGAGAATCTTTTTTGTATAACTAACATAGTGTATAGTTCATTGACTTAATTAGGGTCCCGAATCGATTAAATTCAAACATATGCTAAAGATAATACCAGTGGTTAAAATGATTTAAAATATAAGATACCATGAGTTCAAGTCTTTAACCTTACATAACTTATGGGTTTTTGTTTTTATTGACTTACTACACCAAGCATAATTTTCTTTTCAAATAAGTAAGGTGGAATCTCTCTAGCAGTGTCAGTGTGAAATTGTGTTAATCAATGAAGATGTGTTAAGTGCGTGTGTGTAAGAGAGAAAGAATTTAGAACGTAACAATAAAAGTGGATAAGTGATTTACTAAATAATATGTTGTGGCCTATTACAAATTAATAGCCTCATTAGAATGTAGTCCACTGAACTTAATGCTATGAATTTAGAAAATGTTATAACCAATTGACTTAACTAGTTATAATGATTTTTTGCACTAGTTCCACTCTCATATAATCAAGTATTACTCCAAAAGTAATGGGTTTTTCACTATACAAGGCTCCACTGTTCATTTTATCATACATGATTGTGGATGAGTTGTGCAAAATTTTATGTTTTTTTAATTTAGTTCTAAACCCTTTTTTTCAGGCTATTTAGTCCTAATTGAAGACCAATTAATTTTGATTTCTTATGAAAAGATAAGATTGAAAGAAGAGGGACTGAAATGAAAAAAAGGTGTCAAATATGAATGACATGCCATAAGTTTCATAAAAGATATACTTTGATCCTTGAACTTTAAAAATCATATAAATTATACAATTTTAGTACCTCAATATTTCTCCGATTCAAGTTTGGTACAAAGTTCATTTTTGTCATCTTTTAGTCTTTGATTGAAAGAGAAGAGAGAAATCATCAAATTTTGACAGTAAAGAGAGAAAAGAATCGTTGACATGAATTGAGACACCAAAATGAATGATATTTATGTTAAATGGTTTAATTTGATGATAAAAGTTTATATTTAGTGTTTTTTCACTTTTAAAGTTTGTGAAAAAAACATATCTAAGCTGGGGTTGATTTTTGGATTTAGGTTGATTTCGGTTTTTAGAGTGGTTTTTTTGGGTTTTTTTGAGGCCATGAATAGGTTTATCATGGTTCCTACTTCATTTAATATGTGTTTTGGTTTAAAATATGTTGAAAAACGAGTTTTTATGTGAAAAAGCTTGAATCTTAATTTATCGACTATTAAAGTGGCTAGAATCTAGGTAAATCAGACAACGCATTGTTTAATTTTTTTCTTTTTAAAAAGTCATCCACTACATTTATAAACAAAAAATAAATTATAAGCCCAATAGCACGGGCCCTGAAAAAAATGGTCAGGCAATCTAGTTTGGCTGGTCAAACCCAACAACGCTTAACCTTTGCTTTTAATTTTTTAATCAATGGTTTTTTATGATTTTCTCTATAAATATTTTTAATTTAAATTTAAATTAATGTCCTTTTTTTCTTTTATTTTATCTGGATAGCCTTTTTTAAATGACAATTAATTTTTTAGCTATGCATTTAAATTTTAAGTGTTTTTCTTATTCATCTATAATTTTTTTTAATATTTTGTATGAATGAATTTATTTTTAAAAATAAAAAATTTTATTTTCAGATAATATTTCTAATATGTGCAGCCTAGCATGGTTTTTTTCATCTTATCAATTTAATTTATGTTTCTATTTCTATTATCGTTTATTTAAATAAAAAAATATTTTAATAAAAAATTTAGTAAATATAATAGAGTAAATATCTTATATTTCAAAATTAAATATCTTAATCTACACCTATCTCTTGATTTTTCAAGTTTTAATTTTAGGTATCAATAATGATCTTTTATTTATTTATTTATGATCAATGCGTTAGAAGTTGCAAGAAACTGAAGTCCTACAAAGTTTTTTATTTATTTAATTACATATATATATATATAAATTTTTTAATTTAAATTTAAATTTTTTAAAGTACTGAAATACATTAAAAAATATGCATATATAATTTTTTAAGAAAAATAAAAATATTTTATCCATGGGGAGCAGTGACATAACTAGTGATAACATATGCCGACCACTCCAAGGACCAAACGACTTCAACCGGCCCACTCTCGTAAACAAAAACCAATCAATTTCTGTGGACAAAAAATCATTCATAAGAAATGCCATCATCATTTGTAAACGTGATTTCTGACAACAAATGAAACTGATCAGGTCATCTCCAAGTTGGACCCACCCACTCCTACTCTTCCAAGTATCTAATCTATTGTATTAATTGCATAATTCGTCGTCCCATACTTTTTGACGTTCGTCTTGATGAAGCCCCTCCTTTGTTTTGTTTTATTTGGTTTTTTTCGGGGTCAAGTAATGTTTTAATAGCGTGTTTAATTTTTTAAAATATATTTTATTTAAAAAAATATATCAATAATTATTTTTTATTTTTTAAAAAATTATTTTTAAATCATTATATCAAAATAATTTAAAAATATTAAAAAAATATTAATTTAAATAAAACAATTTAATTTTTTTTAAAGTATTTTTAAAACGTAATACCAAACAAATTTAAGCATGATATAAATGATTTTTTTTAAATTATACTTAATATTACCCTATCAAAATAATAAAAAATATAAAAAATAATCTTAAACAAAAAAGAAAAACTTTTAGAAAATATATTTTAAACACTTTCCAAAACAGCTATATTAATGTAGTGCCTATCTTACTCCCTCCGATTCATTATTAATATCTGGAAGCATGTAGAAAAAGAAGACATGTGTCAATAATTAACATTAAACTGTATCGAAGTCAGATGGAGGAATCATTTTTATAAAAAGACCAACTATATAACAAAAGAAAAAAAAAAGAGGAGCTACATTAGAAAATGTTAAAGAATACAGGGACTAAATAATACGATTAATCGACCATTAAATGGAAATAAAATACACTATAACCAAAATACATCAAATTAGACCAGAAAATCTATATCCACGACACCAAAATACACTATAAGATGCTTGCTGCCTAACCTCCTATGGCAAGTGGACTGAGATATTTTTTTCACTCAAAAGTTTATAAAGTAACTGCTGTCTGTACTAAGGTGAAAATAGGTGATAAAAATAATTTATTTTACTCGTTATAAATTCAAGTTTCATCATTATTTAAAAAAAAAAAAGAATAAATAATATCTATTTTTATTTGGATCGTGTTTGATATTGTACCAATTGTTATTTTTTAAAATATTTTTTATTTAAAAATACATTAAAATAATATTTTTTTATTTTTTAAAATTTATTGTTAACATCACTTACATATAAAAATACTACTTTCTTTTTTAAATTAGATTTTTAGCAAACACGTGGCCAATTGTGTTGCTAATTGTGTTCTTAATGAATCCTTATATGAGAACTATCATATAAGGAATGTTTGATTTTTATTTGCAGGCTATTTAGAATCAATTATGTGTTATAATTGAATTTAATTATAATATTCAGTCTGAATTTTATTGATAAATAAGTTAAATTCACGTGTATAAAAAAATATAATTCAATTTTTTATATATACTACCCTTGTCACTTTTATTTTATTTCTTTAAATGTTTCTAAAAAAAAGATAAATAAATGATATTTTGAAGAATCTAATTTTAACATTAGTTTCTCTTTTTTAGTTTAGTAAATTATAAGAGTTGACATCTAATTTATTTTTGTATTATTTTTAGATATTGAATTTTATTTTAAATTCAATTCTTGATATTCAAAATGTTACAAATATGAGATTTCATTAAAAATTTTAAATTGAATTCAGTTTGAAAAATTCTAAAAATTATGTTAAAGCTTTTTATAAATATATATAGATAAGAAAGATGTGATTGTATTTTCCATAAATCTCGTTTCCATGCTATTTTGTTTAAAAAAAAAAAAAAAAACTTTGACAATCTTTTAACTATATAGGGTATGGTTTCCATTCTTCCAGGTGCTGGATTGTAGTTTAATGGAAAGGTGATATTAGATCATTTACACCTATACTACTGCTTTTTTTAGTTAAAATTTAGCTTAAATAACTATAAAGTTATTTTAACTAACTAAAAATTGTATTAACATTTTACGCAATTTAAAATCATTTTATTATTATTTTAAAAAAATCTCAATTCTGTATTGGTGGCCAATATGATATGGTAATAAAATCAGCTTCTACTATATCATTGACTTGCATTACCCTACAAGTTAGGTTAAATTTTTCTTGAATATAAAAAAAATATTTAGATATTACTAATGTTTTTTAGTGAAAAACAATTTAAACAAGGGTTGACTCGTTTTTTAGTGAAAAACAATTTAAACAAGGATTGACTCAATGTGACCCAACTAACTTTACAAGTTCAAAAATAACCTGAAGTCCCATACAAATATAGTTTAATCTTAATTTTTTTTTTCAAGATGACTTCATTTTTAAATATTAAGGTAATAATATATTTGATTGACTTGAATTAATATGTTAAATTCATGACTCAAGTTATGAAACTATAATAATCTCATAGTATGTTAAATTCATGACTCAAGTTATGAAATTATAATAATCTCATAGAAACAAATTAAAATAAATTATAAAATTTAATTTCTAATCAAACAATATTAAAGGATAAAATTGAAAAAAAATCAATTAAAAAAAGATATAAAAAAACAACTCGGGTTAACTTGTCAAACTCACAACTTACATAATTAAACTAAGATAATTTTATAGAAATAAAATCAAGAACAATTATGAAATTTAATTACTAATCTGTCCAAAAGACTGAAACTAAAAAAATAAATTAATTGATTTTTTTAAAATCAATTAAAAAAAATCAAGTCAACTAGATTAATCTACAAAACCTTCAACTGGGTTTATGAATTAAGGACAACCCAATAAAAAACAAATTCAATATTAAACACTATTTATATAAGATTTACTTTATGAATTAAGGACAACTTGATTTATGAATTAAGGATGTGAGATTGAGGTAATCTTTTATAAAAAAAATAAAAAAAATTGATTTAACTAAAATTAAAATATCAAAACCCACAATTCTAATTATTAGATCAAGATATTTATATAAAAAATAAATCAAAATAAATTATAATATTTGAGTACATTTAGATTAATTTATTAAACAATATTTTTAAATTATAAGACGGTGATTTATACTATAAAAGCGAGATAATTCTTAAAATAAATAAATAAAAGTAATATTAAAATAAAAAATATTAATTGAAAAATATTAAAGAAAGACAAAGGAAGTATTTCTCGAGGGACACACCAAAACATGTGGGGAAAGTAATATTCATTGTTAAAGTACTTTCCGCCAACTGTTTTAGTGTCTGGTTAATTAATAATTAATTATGTCAACACCAAGAAACATAAACTCTTGCACAAAATGAGAAAAACCAAGAAGGTAAAAATAGCTCAACACAAATCGAGCTCAAAATGAAATCTCATATTCGAAAATTAAATTTTATCTCTAATAGTCGCGGAAGGGAAAACACTTAAACACAATATTTAAGGTCCAAACTTTAACCATTTTACCTTGTACAAGAAACAAAGAAACATTTGGAAGGATAAAATAAGCCTTTTTCAGTATGAGATTGGTTCTCAGAGTTTGTATTGGACCGAGGATTCATGCTTCCTACATAAAGTAAATCATCGTCCTCTTCACAATATGGAATACGCGTGTTTTCACCATTGATCGGGTTGAAAAGACCCACTGACTCCTAACATTTGCGTTCATTCTTTACACTAAAATGCCAAACTACAACTCACCTTATAAAATGCCATAATTACCAGAGCAGTCAAGAGATTTGAAAGGGTTAAGAGCTTAGATTCAAGTAAATTTAAGTCATTCAGTGGATTTGTTTTAAGAAAAAAAACTAAAATACTGTGGTTTTACGAGGGAAATACTGAATTCTGGCCTCGCTTTGAATTGAAATGCTCCGAGATCAACCTACAAAGTAACTAGCAACCATGCTTTTAGGAGGAAGAAAAAACAAGAAGAGAGAGCGCGGGGGCAGAATGACTGTTAATGATAAGGAAAGAGAGGGAGGTGCCGTACAGATGGACCCTAGATAGAGATAAAGCAGTACAGAGTTGTTCAAATTGATAGGCTAATTGCTTAATTTCAGAACAAAGTGTCCCATCATTTTTCACTGTACAACTCGCAGGGGCTGAGTCCAACAACACAATATTGTTTCCCAAATTTACCCCTTCAACCCCATGCTTGCAGGACAAGAGAATACAAAGCCAAAACTAAGACCCACCAAATGAAGCTCCTACCTGTTTGGAATGCCAGAAACAACGTCGGTTACCTCATAGACACTTGTTCTTTCCTAAAACAACAGTATTTGCTGGAGCTACACCCTTTCTTGCAAAAACATCAATGCTTTCCCCCCCTCCTGCCCCAGTAGGGAGATAGTACTGTGATATTAGGGTAAAGAAGCACAGGGTAAAACTTAAAAGCACTGATACATCAACACCAGTTCTCAAAATGGGGCTGTTGATGTTCTTTGTAGAGTGTGCTTTTTTGGTAGTTGAGCTGCTGCGGCCAAATATAGCTGCCAAAAAAATATAGACATTTACATCAATTCTATTGGAAACAATGTAGACACTTACCAGCACTCCATGCTGCATTGACTAAATTAACGGCTAATGATAATGGTCTAGCGGTGTAAAAAATGTTAAAGTCAAGAAATATCCCATCCAAAAACACGACTTTCAGTAACTTAATTACCTCTTCTTGTTGTCTCTTGAGCCTCGCATTTTCTTTCAATAACTGTTCAACTTCATTCTCCAATTCGTTTGTGTAAGCCTGTAAGAAAAACAAACATAAAGCACAAGCACAGAAACATGTCCCGTCAACAACAAAACAAGAAATTAGCACCGGTACATGTTAGAAAATGAATCTTTAAAAAGAAAGGGAGATTCCTGTTTTCTAGCTCTAGAACGAGCTGCAGATTCTCGATTCTTGATCATTCTTTTGTGTCTGCGATCACCAGAACTACCATCAGATTCTTGAGTTCTTTTCTTACAAAAAGAAGGCAAGCCGGGAGATGAATCTAAACCCTCAAAAGGACTAGTGAATGAGGAAATATTTGAAATTGGGTTGCTCTGTAATTGCGAGTCAGGCCTCTGAGGATGATCAGAGTTCTCAAGAAAATCAAAGCCAGGGCCAGAGTTCAAACTCAAAACAGTAGCAGGAGGTGGCACTGAAGAGCCAAAAGGAGTGCTGTCTCGAATAATAGAGACCATTCCTGTAGGTGGGTCTTTGTTGAAAGGCCTAGCAAGAAAATCTTGAAGGATAAAGTTAGGGCTGTTATTATTATGATGATGATGATGATGACGATGATGATGAGAAATGTTGTGAAGTCTTGGGGTCATAGAAAGTTCTTGATCGGTAGAAGTGTGTTCATGAAGAGAAGCAAGACTTATGTCTTTCCACACTTCTTCCATGGTTTCGGCCTTCTGTTGGGCTTGGCAGTGAAGATTGTTGGAGGCTGAAAATATTAAAGGAGATGAGGAAGTGGAGGATGATTTTGAAGATATTGATGATGAGACTTTTCGGGGACTCTTTGTCTTATTGTTGGAGCTGATGCCTTCGCAATTTGTTGGCGACAACATTTGGAAGAGTAGCTTAGCTAGATAGCAACTGAAATGTTCACACAAAAAGTTAAACGGCACAAAACATTGGATGCCAACAAACAAGTATTAATACCCAAGATTTTCATATTAATTTCAATTAATTGTTCATGTTTATGACATTATGTATAGGAATACAGAAAATATTATCTTCCACCCCACTAGCATTAAAAAAAAAAAAAAAAACACACGTCAAAACTCACACCAAAGTATAACAGCAATAGCATAGTAAAGGGTCAGAGCAAAACAAACCAGGAGGAGACAAGTGCATGGCTTCTGACTAGTTGTGTTGTTAATTAGAAGTAGTATTATTAAAAGGGTTCGTTACATTCTCCCTCATCTGGTTTGATTATTTTTTTCATTTTATTTTTTTTTAAATTACATTTTACCTCATCATCTAATAAAAATCTTTAAATTAGATGAAATTACTAAATTATTTTTAGATATGATATATGAAAAACTTGCACTTACACCAAGAACAACTCGTGCACGCTATTATTTGAAACTAGTTCCCTCTCTCTTTCCTTAGACAATATTCTCTCTCCAAACAATTCTAAATCAAAATCAATTGGTTTCTGTTAGTTAATTGATTGCAATATAAGTTGTTTTGACTTGATTTAATTAAAAATTAAAAATTTCTTAACTATTAAAAAGTTAATGCTAAATCTTGAAAAATCCTAAAAATAAATAAATTTAATATTCTCTTGAATATTCAAAATTCTATACATGTTTTAGCCATTGTTTAGCCAAAGTAGTCATGTCTTATTGAAACCATAAAAAAACCCAAAAATCAAAGCTTACGGGTTCATGTTCAAAGAACTCTAATGACTTCATTTGTACTTAAAACGTGTATAATTTATGTTTAACCCTTTTATAACCTCTTATAATTAGTCATGTTTATTTAAAATCCTAAGCTTACGGGTTCATGTTCAAAGAACTCTAATTACTTCATTTGCACTTAAAACGTGTATAATTTATGTTTAACTCTTTTATAACCTCTTATAATTAGTCATATTTATTTAAAATCCTAAATTAAAGCTTATAGGTTATTGTTCACATGGCCCTAATTTTATTACATTTTGTTTAACCATTGATATAACATCATATAATATTGCATTGTACACCATGAAAGGTTACAAAATGCAATCTATTACAGCTCATTTTGGTGGTTTGTCATTCTTTGAAAAACTGTGATTATATGGCTTACTTGGACATATTAATCATATACAAGCAAGTGTTTAACATAAACTTCTATGGCCTTTTAAACTAGGGATGATAAAAGGGAATGAATTTCTTGATGATGCATCAATATTACACGTGTTTAATTTGGATAAATATGAAAAAAAGGATTAGTTTTTATATTGATGATGATCCCATTATTCCTCTTCTAATTAAAAAAAATACAAAGGTATTTATTTAGTTAAACTAAATGATAACAGGACATATAGAATAAAATGTTTTTAGGATATTGATAAAAACAATATAATGGTACTATATTTTAATGAAGAAGATTTTTATGATAATAATGATGATAATGACGTTGATATTGAAAGTGTTGGCATGTAAGGGTAAATGTTGGCAGTATTGGTAGTGAAAAGGTAAATGTTTGTTGTGTTGGAAGTGAAGAAGTGAAATGAGTATTGGTAGTGAAAAGGTAAATGTTTGTTGTGCTAAAAGTGAAAGGAGTTAAATAATTAATGCTCGCAGTGTTGGAAATAAAAGGGTTAATGTTGACACTTTGGGTGTAAATAAAGAGGGTAGTAATGAATATAAAGAAGATGAGAAAGGTGATTAAGAGGAAGAAGATGATTACATTCTTTCTAATGGGGAAGGGTTTAATTTTTTTTAACAAAGATAAAGATGAGTGGATTCACAACTAAAGGTGATGTTTCGTTTGGTAAAACTTTGGATGATGTCTTATTCTTTGAGAATAAATGGAAGATAAGTAGTATGAAGATGATGTTGATATTGAAGATAATGGAAATCCGACAATAGTAATGAGGGTAATGAAGATGAAGATGATAGGGTGAGAAAGAAACAAAGGAAACAAAAAATGTTGATTGAATATCTAGTTTTAGATGCAAGGCATTTAAGATGGTAGTTGATAGATTAATTAAATTTGAAAAATATTATATTTTTACCAATATCAATCACTTTAGGGATGTTTTAAAAGAATATGAAGTGAAGCATGAATATCACGTGAAAAAAATATATTAATCAAGAAGAAAAAGTTGGAAACACATATATTGGCATTGGTTATCTATGAAGGATATATGTTTCTCTTGTTCTTGGTAGTAAGACTTTCATGGTAAAAAATAAGTTGTTATCAATAATAAGTCTTGACCCATTCATTTCAAATAAAATATTGGATATAATTTTGAATGACAAGTTTGGGATTATAACATACCTAATATGAATGTGGAGAGCTCAAACTAAGGCGAAAGGATTTACTGAAGGAAGTCACAATAAGTCTTTTAAGATACTCCCAAGGTATATGTAGTTGTTGAAATAATGTAGTCCAGGTTATGATGTATATTTAGAGTTTGAACTTAATTTTAATGCGAATGTTTATTTACCATGAAGTGTTCAACAAGTTTATGTTTGTTTAAAAGCTATAAAAGAGGGCTTTATTAATAGATGCATACCATTCATTGATATTAATGGATGTTATCTTAAAGGTCTATATAAAGATATTTTATTGTCGACAACGAGGTTGGATGCCATTAGATTATTTACCTTTATATATGTTATTGTTAAGGCTAACAACAACAACATATGACGATAGTTCTTGTATGTTTTACATGGATCCATCAAGATTATAGTATATTAGAGGTTGTTCTGCATCATGTCTGATAAGCAAAACAATATATTATCCTTTATATTTTGTTAAATACAACTCTTGCATTTGTTTTCATGTTTTTCCTTTAATTATGAATATTTTTTTTTGCTTTTATATAGCATACTAGAAGTTTTTGCTAAGATATTCCCATAGGTAACATATAGGCACTAAGCAAAACATTTTTATATTATTCTAAAGAATAAAGGATATCATGATTTAGAGTTGAATATTGAATTTCAGAGTGTCTCAAAAGCTTATATGAATCTTTATTATAACATTTATTTGAAGGATATAAAGATATCGACAATGCAACTTTAAATTAGTTAAATAACATCCATATTGATATTTGAGCTAGGTATTTGTTTGATAATATAGTTGAGGTTAAAAATATAACTAACAATTTGGATGAGTCATTAAACATTTAGGTCAGAAAATATAAGTGTGTGCCAATTGTTATGATATATTTGCTTAAGTTGTAAATTGATAAGCATATACCACATTCTATATTAGGAAGTTGTTGGATAAGTCTATTAAAATGTCTATAAATCTATATGAGAATGATTTTATCAAGTTCTAATGGATATCAAGTCTTTAAGGTCCAAAGAAGAGTTTATAGTGATTCGGAGAAAAGACAATACTTATATGCTAAATGGTTAAAGAATATCATTCAATGCAAACATATTATTCCTTATGTGTATCATAAAAGAATTGAGTTAGAAGATTTATATCATGCAATTACACTATTGAAACATTTAAAATGATATAAAATGAGATCATACACCCATTACTTAAGCTAATTTAGATCCTAAAGAATGAGATATTATTCTACCTCCAAACCTTAAAAGGATTACGAGTATATGAGAAAGAATAGATAAAGGGAATGAAGAGAAGATAAACCTTGTACTGTAAAAAAACGAGTTCTCATATTTAGGTGCAACATCTACAAGTAATACGGCTATAATTATAGGACATGCCAAAGAGAAAGTGCTATAAAAGGACTTACTAGTGTTTCTGGAGGTCATAGTGATGCTAGTAATAGTTCAAGTGGTGTTGATAAAGGTTTTAAAGATAAGAAAAATTGGCAGATATTATAGAGAAATGGTAAAGGTGGTGGGAGAGCTACCAATCCATCTATATTTCTACCCTCAACACAAACATATGTGAGTCTCTTAAATATATATGATATGTGAGTCTCTTAAATATATATGATATGTGAGTCTCTTAAATATATATGATATGTGAGTCTCTTAAATATATATGATATGTGAGTCTCTTAAATATATATGATATGTGAGTCTCTTAAATATATATGATATGTGAGTCTCTTAAATATATATGATGTTCATTTATTTTAGTAATTACTCTATTATTAATCAATGCTTTTTTTGAAATTATAGATCAGTGTTGGTACTTTTTATTTTCAACACTCCGTCCAAAATAGCTGTATCGATTAATAAATATAGAAGAACTATTACATGATTTTTCTTTTAACTGTTTGAAACTAGTAAGAGCATAAATATGATGAATCATTGTTGTTGTTATAACACGTCTAAATTATGAATTTGACCTTATTTTAATATGCATGCTTTTATTTTATTTGATATTAATGTTTCATGGATTTTGTTTACCAGGGAATATATTTATTCCATTTCATTAGTTCATGTTGAACAATATTGTAGCTAAAAACATTAAAATTATATATGCTAAATTAGCTACTTATAACAACTTTACACCTACAATGCTAGCTTTTATATTTTGATTCTTGATCAAAACTCTACATGATTCATCTTTCATTTTGTTCACTTCATCTAGTATTCAATCAATATCATTAACACTTCATCCCTTTCCTGTAGGTAATTCAATTTTAGTAATGGGTTTGCACCAATCAATGAATATATTGTCACATAACATGTAATTATATATTTAAAATAACTTGTTTTTACTTGCTTATGTTTTTTATATTACTAGCACCTCATCCCTTTCCTGTAGCTAATTCAATTTTAATAATAGGTTTGCATCAATCAATAAATGTATTGTTATATGACATGTCATCACTATCTAAAATAACTTGTTTTTACTTGTTTTTGTTTTCAATATCATGACAATTACTCTTTTCCCTATATTTGAAACAAGTGTAATAACCCGACCCAGCTTGCTATATATTGTTCACTTTAGGCCTCACCGCCCTCACAGAGACATCAACCTTTTAGTCGTGTCACCGACCCAGCTTGCTATATATTTTTCACTTTAGGCCTCATCGCCCTCACTATTTTGTTCCTAGTGACAGGAGCCTATATCTGAGTCTGACGCTCCAAAACGCGTATGATAAGTTAACAACCAACACTTTTAATAAGGCCAACTACTAATCCTTCATCCATTGATGTGGGATGTGACAATCCACCCCCTTTAAGGAGCCCGACGTCCCTATTGGCACAACTGGACAACCAGTGAGGTCAGCTTTAATACCAAATATAACAGCCCGACCTAACTTGTCATATATTATTCGTTTTGGTCCCTATCATCCTCATGGTTTTATTTTTGGTGACGCAAACCCACATCCGAGCTTGACGCTCCAAAACATATATGATAAGTTAACAAACAACACTCTTAATAAGGTCAGCTATGAATACCTCACCCACCGATGTGGGATATGACAATTAGCATTTGATGATTATAATGACATATTGATAATGTTGCATGTTGTTGTTGTTGTTGGCAATAAATGTAATAAAAATTTCAAGTTGTGGGTAGTATATGTTTTGGGTTGTTGTTGGTTGTATCTGTGTTCAATTGATTTGTGTGTTTATTAAAGATATTGATTGTGTTTGCCTATATTTTGGATAAAGTGTTTGCTATAAATGTTGGTTATGTTTGCTAGATTCTTAAAAGTGGAGTTTGTAAGAAATTAGGATTTGTCTTTGCTTTAAAATATTTGTTGTATATGCTTGAATTTTGAGCTATGTGTTTGTTAGATTTTTTATAGTGTTTTTACCGGAAAATTTCTTGAGTTTTATGCTCAAATGGTATGTTTGTGTTGATAATATAGCTATAATTTTGTTTTTGCTCAAAATAATAAAGAATTGTTGAGAAAATAGTGTAAGGGAAAAATAAAATAAAAAACTTGATGTTTATATGGTTAGAAATGGTGAGAGAATAAAGAGATATTTTGTTAAAAACACAGAAATGATGACATTCTTGTAATTATAAAACATTAACAAAATCTAATTTTCAAAAAATTATCAATGATAAATTTAATGGTATTTTTTAGTTAATAAATAAAACATAATGATAAATTTATAAATAAATCAATATTTTTTGTATTTTTTTATACATGCCAGCATAAGGATGCAAGATGTTATGAATATATAACTTCATGATATAATGTATAATTTAAAAAAAAAAAACAGAGGTGAAGTGAAAAAATAATCAAATTATAATCCTTATTAAAACCATCATTTTATGTTTTTTAAAAATTAAAGTCTTATTGAAAAAATAATGTACCTAGTGATAAATTGCATTGATTTTTTATTCAAACGAACTTGCCCTCTTACTTAAAAAGTAAAAAAATTCTAAAAGAAATATTATGTGTTTCTGTTTAAGTAAAATAGAATTTAACCAAACATTATTTTTAGATTAAAAGGAGACAAAAATAAAACTTATAAAAATGAGTAAAACTAGTCTTATTTTTAAGGCAAAACAATAATCAAACAAACATTTTGCAGTCCAAAATTAGTGGTAATTAGGCAATTAAAAGGTTAATGATTAATAGTTAACAGAGCAGGAAAAATAATTTTGGGAATTATTTGCACCATGACCTAAATAGAGAGATTTAATTGCCACTATAGAAAGAGTTTATTTGCTCACTAAGCCATCTTTCATGTCCTTAGGGCCAACAAGCTAGAGCACTCTATCCCTTGAAAGCATATACCTAACCCGTAACTTGTTACACAAATGCAAGGATGGATAAAAGGATAAATTTTAAAACAAAAAGGGTTATTAGACTTGGAAAATATGATTCCAACCCAAACTCGTTTGAAAATAAAGGATCATATGTCTAATAGTTTTAACTCGAAATCTGAGATAACTTGAATCTAAAAACCCCTAAATTTTTTTGTTAGGTCAGGTTGATTATGAAAGAAGCCTTTTATTCTCTTTCACTTTTTAAATTTTTTCTTTACTATATTGGATGATAAAAACCCTAACACCTGAATACTTCATTTTTTATACTCTTCCAAACCTCTCAAGTTTCATGTCTTTGTTTCGAAATTTCAATTTTCCGACCAACTCTTAAATGGTCGAAAATTAGGCTTTCAGATTACGCGTCGTTTAATTATTTAAAAATTAACCATAAAAAAATAGGTAAACAACCTTAGCCTTGCAAGCCAAAATATATGGCCTTTTTATTTTTGTGGTGATTAGTACTTAAAAGTGCATTTTTATTAAGGTTTTATCATCATTTTGCACTTGAATTATCAAATAACTCCTTAACTAGAGCATATTTATAATAACATGTTTAATAATATAAGATACCTTTAATTTATGGTAAATATTCATATTAAATACAGGTCTATCATATAAATCAAAGAATGGATTGATGAGTTTAACTACTAAAATTGAGAGACAAAGAGAAGGATAAGATTAAAAAAGAGATGCTGATTGAATTTAAACTAGAATGCCAATCAGTTATTGGATTATAAATAGAGATGTAAAACTTGGATTTAAGTATGGTCTATATGGGTGAAAAGCTAAGACACGGACCTAAAACTTTCATGAGAATCAAAGATTTAGAAAGACTGTTTTCAAGTTCATATTATAACAATAATGGAGAAGTTGTAATCTATCATGCAGTATAGATATTGTTTAGTATTTAACCCATATCTTAAATTTTAGAAGTCCAAATGCACCGATTTTTTTTATTGGAAAGCTAAGATAATTTTCCAAAACTTTCATTAAGACTATCCGTTCAAATTCTGATGTTATCAATGACATTTTATTCAGATAAGATAAGAATTGTCACAAAGTTAAGAGGTGACCACTCACTCAATAATTAGTCATCAAATCAATATTTTTAAATTTTGACCTATAAAAAGAGGCATTTTCCATGCATTTAGGCATCTTGGTTTTTAGGTCAAGATCATGTTCTTGCTCTTTTTCTTTATATGTTTGTAATGTTTAGGTTTTGCTTTCATTAATATCTTATTTATGCCTTTCATTTTCTTTGATATACTAATATAATCATGTTCTCTTCTTATTTATTTATATTTTTCTTCTTCATTATATTTAACTAAGTTTATTATGTCAAAGTAAAAAGGTTTCACTAATGATGTTAGGATAAATATAATATAAACTCCATGTGGACTTCTATGATTATATCCTAAACAATTTGCTATTAACATGTCTTATCGTTTTTATCTTATTAATTCTTAATACCTTACTTGTTAAATAATTAATCTAAATTTGTGTTGTATAACACTTGGTATAACAAATGCTTGGCATTCTCATAAGCAACCGTATAGTATAACCTACACATGTACTAAGAAAAGAACTTGATTTGTTGTTAACATAAGTTAGCATCATGAATTCCTGATAATATTTAAAATTTTGATATTACTTAAATAAGATAATTAATATGATCAAGTTAATAATTTATAATGAACTATTAATGACAAATCATCCAATTAGAACCTCCTTTATATATGAATATTAATGACAAATCATCAAATTGGAACCTCCTTTATATATGAATTCCAGTTGAGTAATAAAAAGAGTTTACATTATACTTATTTGAAATACCATCAATGGATCATCTAACCTTAATAACTGTTTTTATCATTGTTTAATTTTCACATTAATCTTATATCTCAAAATCTTTTTTAACTCATCATCACCATCACCATCATTGTCATCACCATCATCAAAATCTTTTTTAACTCATCATCACCATTGTCATCACCATCATTGTCATCACCATCATTATTATTATTAACCTTCTTGTTATTTGACATCGGTCTTGCCGAATTATTTATTACTTCGATACTAATACACTTGAAAGAAAATATCAATTTTTTAATCATGTCATGGGGCTAGGTGCTTACCTAATCCTAGGTGTTATGGCCCACCTAAGCCCAGGTGCTGGTCATTTTTATACATTACGTATTTTTTTTATTTTCCTAATTTTATTCTATTGCTTTCTTTAAAATATCTATTTTTAGTGTCATATAATTAAATGAAATATAGATTCTAAAAAATATATATTAAACCCAAGTAATTTTATTATTTAGATCATAAGTTTCATTAGTTAACTAGGCTAACCCATTTCGATTCAAAACATAGTTGCCTTAATATTTTTTTAAAAAAAAACAAGGAAAACAACATCTTCATGAAACACTTATTTTTTTTTTCATTCAAACCATGTCTTAATCAAGGAAAACAACATCTTCATGAAACACTTTTTTTTTTTCATTCAAACCATGTCTCAATTTTTTTTAATTCAAATTCATTAAAATAAATTAATTAAAGATATATTTGGGATATTATTTAATAATGTCTAATTCAATTTTTAATAGGATTATAAAATATATTTTTAATATTATCAAGTGCTTTTTCTATACAAGTTTATGATATTTTTATTTTTTTAAATTTAATGCAATTCCTTAATTTGGGTCTCTATTTTGGTTATCATATAATTAGATCAAAACTTTAAATGCAAAGAACAAAGTTATTAAACCTAACAGGTTTATGGCCCGTGTGGCGGGTTTGCAGGGTAAGCTTCGGTTGATAAAAACATTGTCTTCTCAAAAAAATATAAGAAAAATTTAAATGATAATGGGTTGGTCAAATCAAGTTTTAAATAAAATTATTTTTTTCTAAAATGATATTGACCAAAAATCTTCGAGGAGAGAGCTTTCAAAAGGTTAGATTTTAGTCATCAATAACTTTGGTTTTGAAATCTATGGATTCTAAGAGAGAGAGAGGAGCTTGGTGGATGTGGTTTTCACCTTTATTGATGTAAAAAAAGTAAAATAGATTGAAGCTTGGTAATTTGTTTTATTTAATTTGATTTTAATTTTTTAGGCTGATTGGAATATATATTTTTAGTTTGAAATGGGGTTATAAAGTTTTATAATATATATGGACCTTGATTTTTCAGGCATCAATGACACCTCTAATGATTAAAAAACTGACAAACCAATGATGTGTTGTGTGCCATTGTTAAGAAAAAAAATAGTGAAATCTAGGTGTGTGGGACTTGGTTTCATATGGGTTCAACACACATGGCCATCCCATGTTCATCTAACCCTTTATTTTTATTTTTATCATATTTTTTATATTTTTAATTGAACTCATTTAAAATGATTTAATTTAAATTACATTTAAATAATTATCAAATTATTTCATTATTGTTATATTATATTAGTGACTTTCATGGAATGTAAATAATTTTTTTTTGAATAGTATATATAAATCTAATATGTTTAATTTTCTATGTGCGGATGCAATATCTATTTTGTAAAATTTCTTATCGCATATTTTTTATATATAATTCTTCTCAACATTCATTTTTTAATATATTATCATCAAAATTATTAATTTTTTATTTTTTTAATTAAAACTTGCTTTTGAGATTATAATAAGCTTTTATTAAGGAAACAAGCTTCTAATAAAAAAAATATTTTTTTAGAAAAACTAAGAGTACATTAATAAGGAAAATAGATTTTTTATTAAAGAGATACCTGTCTTATACTTATTTCAAATCATTATGATTTTTTATATTTATTTTAAATGGTTATAGATTTTATGCAATAAACAATATAGCTAAAAATAAAAGATGTATTTTTTTGTTAAGAAAAATATATTTATAAAATAAAAGAGAATTTATACTAACAACTATGATTCTTTTAAAAAAATTTAAATAGTTATAATTGTGATGAAAATTTATTTTTATTATCATATAATTAAATTAAAGAAAGATTTGAAGAGCGCCACAAATTACGATATCAAATACCATAATATACATGTATCTTTCATCTTCTAGAGTTAGTCATTAATTAGCATTAATAACCTTCTTTTTCTAATTTATTAATCCATAGGATTTTTATTTTATTCCATTAAATATATGCATTAACTTTTCAATTCTCAATGTAAAAAAATGTATTTATGATACCAATACATTCTTCTCTTACTTTAAAAAATAAATTGTGCTAACAACTTTTCCATGTATTTTTTTTCAGTTATTCTTTTTTATTTTGTCCTTTGTGTTGATTAGGATTAGACTAAGTAATTTATTCTGAGGTATCTTCTATTAGATTTTGGTGTTATAAGAAAAATCATGATATTTGTTTCATTTTTTATCTTGTAAAAAACAAATTTTGATTTAGTTATTTGTCAAAAATTAAAAAAATAGTGTATCAAAATTTAAAGAGGAGTGGGAAATGAAGGATTTCTTTGGTGTAACATTGTTCAATCAATGTTTTTTTTTTTTAAAAAAGGCATTGATATTTATTTTTATTTTTTAAATTTTGATCCCTTTAACTTGACACTTGTATGTTTTGGTTAGAAATTTTATTTTCTTCATGTTTAGATCCCTGGATTCAAGGAAGTAGATAATGAATAATTGATTAATGAGATATGAGATAGAAAATTATTTGTTATACACACACACATTCATATATGCATTTTAGTGACAAAAAAATATCCACTCTTCATATCAATAAGTTTAATTTGATGTGAGGAGTTTTATTAATTTGTTTTCATCTTGTTGGAGAAAGTATATAAAAGTTGAGAAATAAAATTTTTATTTTGTTTGATTTTGTATTTTTAACCGATTTAGGAGTATTTTGGATTGAAAGATTGATTTATTGAGGTTCTAAGAGTTTAATTAGATATTTTTAAATAAAAATAAATTGGAAATAAGTTTTTAAATCAAAACATTTACCTCACCTTTATGACAACATTTTCAATTGCTCAAATATGCATTATAGATAATATGGTGCATATTGTGTTTTTTTATAAAATAAAAAATAAAAAGAATGATATGTTATTTTCCTTTTAACAGTAAAAAAAGATTTAGCATGCAGATCAAACCTCCTCCTTTATATATAGGACGGGCGTCTAGGCCAATATGCTTTTATTTTGGTTCTTTTAAAAAACTTTTTCTTGGGTTTTTAATTTGAGAATTAAAAGTAGATTGTTTAATAATTAATTTTTAAAACCATTGGACTATTGATTTCTTTACTAAGTTCATAACTTTTATTATTATTATTATTTATTAAAATATAAGTATATGTTAAGATTAAAAGTAACCATGCTGGTAACTAGCAAGTATGTGTGTTTATGTGTGTCTATATATATATATATATATATATATATATAGCCTATCCCAAGTTATTGATAAAATCAACATCAGTCCCTAATAAACCATTTTCATAATTCAATGTTCTTATTATACTCCAGCATATCTCAATCAACAATATTTCACTTTCTCTAACATATCAACTCAAAGAATAATTATTTTACTAAAATGAAGAAAGAATTATTTTAATCATGATACACAAACATAGATTATAGACTTAATATACTTCCTTAATATTTTAAGTATTGTTTAACACAAATGATATTAACTATATATATATATATATATATATATCACCAATATAATTAGAAAATATTTACACAACAAAGTACAATTTAAATAAGCTAGTCCATTTAAGTTTGTACATATACAACATTTTAATCTTCAAAATATACAGAAAGTAATGTTATTATCAACAATTTGCATATCCAAAAGATTTCTTGATAATAAAAGTAAACTCTAAAACTATTAGGAGGCGTAGTATTGAGATGAACCTGCATTATAATTTAAAAGATAATTATAGTCAACTAGAGCATTTGCATTTACATTAATACACACACATTAGTTACAAAAATTTTCACATTTACTATCATCTTTCAAGTACCATTCATAAATCAATAAATCTAAAATTTAAACATGTACACATCATAGAACATCAGTTTCAAACTAGTATAGTTGGATTACCTTCACTAATTTCATACCAGCATAAGTTCCATATCAAGATAACTAGTCCACCAACTGTCCATTCACAAGACACCAGTTCTATACCAACACACCTTGACCACCAACATTAGTTTCATACCAGGATAACTGACTCACAAGTCTTTCATTTTCAGAATATACTATCATGGGAAAATCTACCAGCATTTCACATAAAATTTCATTGATCAAAAGAAATTTAAATATATGAAGTTCAAAAAAAAGAAAGACTATTCAAGATATTAAACACTTACATGGTGTTTACATACTACTAGGTGAATTTGTCTGCTGAGTGGTTCTTGTAGCCTCACCCACTCCTGCAGGTTCATTTCATTACCAATTAAATTCTATTTCAACAAAATCAACTTGTTATCAATTTAATTATTTCATCAACAAAATCACCACAAGACGACTTTACTTATCAAACCAGTAAAACAACTCATTGTTAATTTAATTACTTCATCAAAACATTGCCACAGAATTCATTTAATTTTCAATAACAATATCAACTCATCACTAACATAATTTTTTCTTTATCAATATTATCACATAACTCATTTAATTATCAATCGATAATATTAAATCATCACTAATAAAATTTCATCATCAATATTACCACAAGACTCATTTAACTAACAAACAACAATATCAACTCATCACTAATATAATTCTTTATCATCAATATTACCACATAACTCATTTCATTATCACTCAACAATATTAACTCATTACTAATATAATTTCTTAAACATCAATATTACCACATAACTCATTTAATTATCAAAAAATAATATCAACTTATCACTAATATAATTCATTCATCATCAATATTACCACATAACTCATTTAATTATCACTCAATAATATTAATTATTGATTCAATATTTTCATTCATTTTTCTTTCTCTAGACCGAAACCTCTTCTCAAAAGAACACATAATTATTTTTTCTTTAATTTCACAAAAAAAACATTATCCACTATTATTTTATTTATTTAAACATTAATTCATCATAACTTCGTAGATTAACCCATTCAACTTCACAACTCATCACATAATTATAAACTAATACAATTGAATAAAATGTAACATACTAAATATATCAATTTAACTGAGAGGAAAGGATTTGTAAACTTTTAATTCAAAGAAATAAGAGATGAAAAGTTTGAAATCACCACACAAATTTCTTTCCTCCTTCACCCTTTATTTTCCTCTCAATGCCTCCCCTTTTTAATAAAAAAATCCTTTGTTTTCCTTTTGAGATTTTCTTGATCAAACCCTTCCTAATAAACTTTAATCACTAGTTATATCTTCATTATTTTTATTTTTTTTAATTTATTTTAGATGAACTTTGGTAAATCTCACTCAATTATTCTCTCTCTCAATCCCTAACATGGCGAGCGACATGCTCCTTATATTCCACTCCCCACTTGTTTATATATTTACAAGTTTTCTGCCCTTTTCATTTAAGTACTTCCTTGTTTTGTTTTCTAACCATTTGTCCCAAAAGTTTGACTTATTCAATTTAATCCTCGTCCCACATTCACATTATTAAATAATAATTTCCATTCCATTAAATTTTATATATAATTATTTGCCCTTTTTTTTTGTAAATCAATATACAGGAATTCACTCAAGAGTTACATGTACAGAAATGAAGAGAATGCTGAAAAGGAAACAAACTCCCTATGAAATCAAACCGGATATAGCCAAACCATTTAATTGCGTTAACTGACCAAAAAGGCAAAAAATACAACATATACACATAACAAAAGGTGGGATGGAAAGAGACTCTCAATTAAATTTAATTGTGTTAGCTAACTAGGAAAGCAAAAGAAACAACATGTACACATAATAAAAGATGGGATGGGAACATACTCTTAATAAAAAATGATCATCCAAAACTGAGAAAATAATTCTTATTATTATATTGGTAAGTGATATTTTTGTACAATTCTTCACTATGTTTTTCCTTTTAAAACAAAACTTCATTGTTAGATTTTTTTATATTGTTTGATTTTTTTATTTTTTTTTGTAAAAGATAATAGTAATACTTTTATAATACTAGTAAAACAAAACTTCATTGTTAGATTTTTTTTATATTGTTTGATTTTCTTTTTGAAAAAGATAATAGTAATACTTTTATAATATTAACCTATGCTCATTTTTACAACTCTTTTTCTTTATTTTTTTCATTAAAATTTATTCAATAGATTTCTTATAGATACTAATTTTTATTATTATATAATTAAATAAAAAAATTAAATTTTTAATTCCACTCGAGCATATGAACTAGACTACAAGTTTAATAGGTTAATCTAAATTAACCTGAATTAATTTAAAATATTATTTAATACATAATAAAAAAAAAATTATATCGATGTCATCTTAATTTTTTTCTCTACATATTAAATTATTTTTTTATTAACTAAATTTTATTAAATTATAATTCAATATAATTTAAAACCCTAGCTAAGTACGGGTCCAGTCCAGGTTGGGAGGTCTCTGTTTTAGCCCGCCAAGCATATAGTTAACTCTCGTATTTTTTATCCAGCTGCGGCCGAGCTTTTTTGTATAACTTACTCGTGTTTTTTATAAAAAAAAAATGAAAAACTTAAGTATTCAAATGCTGACATCTGTTTCTGTTCAATTGACTGCATGCATACTTTCTCAATAAGGCTCTACTGATATATATGTAGGTTGTAGCCCGGTAGGAAAACCTAATCTTGCCGATGGCTTACAAGAACCGACGGGTCTAAGGAGAAACCAGAGTATTAACCTTCAAGTCATCAAGGTGAGCTAGCTAAGGACTGAAGCCATGGGAAAGTTTGATGAAAAGAGAGAATCAGAGCGACCCCAGAGTCTAGTCTTTAAGCAGACAGCTGTCAGCTCTGCATTACACTGTTCAAGAAGTTAGACCATCTTTTGCAGTGAAGTCCATTATCTACATGCCCCACCACTCCATTTGCTGTTTTTTCACCTGCTGTGTGCACAACATCAAACCTTCCCACAAGTTCTTTTCCGCCTAGACCTATTCCCTAGCTGGGGAATAATCCGCACGAATCTCAAACAACCATGTACACTTACTTGCCCCTTTCGATCAAACCCTGGATAATTAAGTACCTTCTACTCTTTCTTGGTAGATTTGTGTGTGTTTTTTAAGTGATCAGCTTTTGGATGTTTCATCGCCGTTTGTATCTCTAAGAAATGGTGTGTGTCTGAGTGTTGTAGAAAAAAGAAAGAAGGCTAAAAAGAAATCGGAGGAGATAAGTCTTGCAAAGAACCAGGGATGGCACTTTTAATGAGATGCCATCGTAGAGAGGACACTTCCTCTATTAAGGGTAATATCCATTATTCAATATGATAAAGACCCGTCAGGCATCTCTATATTTGAGCTTTTCCAGAGGGAGAGAAATGATGTTTATCAGGTTCTGATCGTTTTTCAATCTCTTTGGCGATGCCTGTCCATTTCAAGGCTATGATCCATCGGGTATGAACAATAAAGCTATGATAACCGTAGGTTAGCACGTGTAGCAAGTGCTTTAGAGGACAAAGGATAGTGTAATTAGTGGGTCCTATCATATAGTGAAGGGCAAGCTAGGCAAAGGACTGGCACAGCAGCAACGAGTCCTCTTAAAAGTTAAAAGAAACTGTGCATTTTCCATTTCTACCAGCTCTTTTTCATGTGCTTTGCTCACTTTCAGTTGAACTAACCAAATCCACGCAAGATGTTTCAATTCTACCATGTAACAGTGCAATGGTTTTTGCCGTACGAGGGTGACTCTATCACCCTGCTTCACGCTAAACTCAAATCTTAATAAGAATGGAGGTTTCAATTCTTATTCGCATGCATGATGTACGGCATTGCATGTTCATGCAATGCATTTGCTTATGTTGTTGGCATGTTGAAACTATGAATATATTTTCTCATTAGTGACAATTTAAACTACAATTAAAATATACTAACAATGTTAGTAAATATATCCTCCGATCTATGCATGTCCTACAACAGCATAACAAATGCATCAATGGAAACGAGAGTAAACTACTAATAATCCCATCTCCACAATGCGAATCCGATATGGGCATACCAAAAAATCACCCATATTTATATGGATGACCCTTATGAAGAAGAACCATCACCTTGAGCCTGTGAACGCCTTCCATGTGATGCCGAAGCACCACCTCAAGTACACGATACCCTATGCAATCGTACTTATATATAAGACATAAATTATTGTCTATTAGTATAATATAATAATAACAAAGAACATCCAATACGTAATAACGAGAAATCTATGCTGTTTTGTTGGACAAGATTTCCTATTATGGCCTTCATGATTGGACATGTTACTCTATAAGTGACATGCCCCTCTTTAATATGCACTTGTTACCCAACAACTGAGAGTGCTTTTTTTTAATTAAATCGAGTTTCCATCTAGAAGGGTTTGGTTTTACTCAAAGACCAGAATAAAATTGTATATAATTTTATAGCTTTAAACACAATAAAAACTATTAACAAAATGAATATAATTAATATGATTTTCATCATAACATGCAAAAATGTGTGAATATGATCGATAAACTATGTTCATTTACTATACTTAACATTCATTCAATTTGATTGTCCATTGAATATCTTTTTTCACGCCATGTTTAGGATGGGTTTACTTGCAAAACTCCATATTAGATGTTGCATAACATTGCACAGGATAATCTCTCAATCTATCCCTATTTGTTCTTAGTTCAAACTATACAGCTAGAAGCCATATTATCCCATATATAATGAAATCTAATGCATGTCTTATCCATTTGACAAAATAAGCATTACTCTCGTAAAAGGTCAAATGAACTTAATTAGAAATAGGCATTGCATGTGTCAAGATGTGATTAAAAGCTTTTGTCATATTAATTATTGTATTATCGTATTAATTACCTCCATCATAAGTCTTTCTTTATTTTTGGGTTTACGCTCAAACTATTTTTTTATATGTTGGGTCTATTTTGCATATATTTGTAAAACACACATCAAATTTAAACCCTAAAGTTTCATAATATGTCTTCATCAAACCTTTCTTTGTAAACAAGTCTTTGAATTTGCTATTAAAGTTGCTTATAAAATGTAAAGCATGATATCAATGATATTCTAAAGACTCAAGCCATATATTTTCTTTTTCTATTTTATTCTTAATACTTGCATGTGTATAACCATCTCCAGTTACAATTATTTTCCTCTTCAACTAGAGGAAATGCTAAAAAACATATCCTATTATTTGCATTAAAATCAATTATAATCAACAACTTTTCATTAAACATTTTATATACATGTGTGCCGCCAATACTAATAAGTAACCTACAAGACTTGAATCCTTTAATCACAAGTTCAAATAACAAAAAAAAAATTCCAAAAAACAATTATTTCATTATCAAGATTTTAATTATGATCCCTCACAATAACAATGCAGGGATTTTATTTTTTGATTGCCAACAATAATTTAGGTAATATTTCAAATGACTTTTTATGTGAATTGAAAAGTTACTCAAACACCTTTTATTTTGCATCATATGTCTTATCATAAAAAATTTTATACTTGCAATTTTATTCCATCCAAAATGCTTGTTATTGTCATGGAAATATTAGCATTCACAACAATAAATTTTACATCTTTGATCTTTTATGGCACCTCCCATATAAGTACCATAACATTTCAGTGCTTGAATATATTGTAATTGCATAAAGGTTATTGTTGAACATTGAACTTGATATTAAATTGAATGTGCAAATATTATCATTGAATTGCATTTATTAAATTATTTTTAATTTTGAAAGTTTATATGACCACCAAATCAATACCACCAACTAAATGTTTATGACTAAGTGCCCAGTTATTGCAAACTATAATATCAACTCTGATACCATCCTTAATTTCAGGAACATAAAGTTTTATTATCTTCTTATCATCACTATCAACTAGCTAAACTGAACCCATCATATCATTATATTTATAAGTATTGTGCTTGAAGGAGTTGTACCTATATTATTTAGCTTATGGATTCTCAAATAAACTTTGATTACCCCTTTGCAGCATATCATGCAACATTGACAAGTTTAATCCACTCCTTGTTGTCCTAGATGAACCAAATTATGATGCTTTTCTTTTTATTCGAGTAAATGTAAAGACGAGGACTAGAGTTGGATCATGTTACATAATAAAAAAGAAGATGATTTGTTTAGATCAACTACAAATATATAACATCATCATTTTCAATCCACTTCATCATATCACCTAAAATCACTAAAAGATAATACCAAAACTTTCCAACATGACATCTTTAAGTAATATCAACTTCAACATTATCATAATTCCATCCAATTTTTTGATATGTAAATTGTTTAATATTCACTAGAGATATACCTATAATAGCATTCACCACATTATTTTCACCATTGAAATTAATATTGGTGTCCAATTAAAAAACAATAAGATCACTATAATGACATAACATAAACATGTTGTAAGACATTATATAAAGCAACAAAACCTATTTTTATCAGTTAGATATAATTTAAATAAAATTATATAAAATCAATTATAATCGCACCAATTTGTAGCTAATTTATCACAATTAAAACAATGTACTAAATTACAACAATTGATTCTAAAATTCAACGCAAATCCTAATGGATCTAGTTTCAAAATAATTTATGATATTTTCATGCTCAATTGCATGAAATCAATCATAATTGCATCAATTCATAGTTAATTTATCACAATTAAAACAAGATACCAAATTACAGCACTTAATTCTAAAATTCAACACAAAGCTTAATAGATCTAATTTCAAAATAATTGATATTATTTCCATGCTTAATTGCATGAAATCAATCATAATTGTATCAATTTGTAGCTAATTTATCATAATTAAAGCAAGATACCTTATTACAACAATTAATCCCAGGATTTAACACAAAGCCTAATCAATCTAATTTCTATCTAATTAATGTTAATGTTATTTTTATTCTCGCTTGCATGAAATCAACCTAATTGCATCAATTCATAGCTACTTTATCACGATTGAAATAAAATCACCAATTACAACAATTAAATCCTAATTGATGTAATTTCTACCTTATTGATGTCAATCCCTAATTGTATCAATTAAATTATAATTTATCAAATCAACAAGCCCTAATGTAAACTCAACCCTGAACAATAATAAAATGAAAAACTCAAACAATAATGAATTAACTATGAAACCCATAAAATTAAAAGTGATATAGGATATTTACCTTGATTTGTCAGCTAAAGAGCGGTGGTGTTATAGTGGTTTTGAATGAGGAGTGGTGGCAAAACTAGGGCAATGGTTTTTAATTAAAAAAACAATCGAAAAAAGGCTTGAAGACGAAGAAATCTTTTGGGTGTGATAAAGCTACAAATGATCAATTCATAATGGATTTTGGGCTTGAGACAACATCAAATGGTGGAAGAGAGGGTGTGGGCATCGGGAGGGGTGGGTAAAATGTCATGATTCAGAAATATAACATTTTAATTGTTTACAAATTGACTATGAAACTCATAAAATTAAGAGTAATATAGGATGTTCATCTTGATTTATCAACCAGGAAATGGTGGTAGTGTAGTGGTCGTAATCGAGGATTGGTGGCTATGGATTTGGTTCAAAACGATAGAAGAGATGCTTGAACATGAAGAGAAGTTTTTTGTTATGTGTGATAAGGTCGTAAATGGTCACTTCACAATGGTTTTTGGGTTAGAGACGACTACAAAAAGCAATGGCAAGTCTAGAGGGAGAAGAAGATAAGCGAGTTTTTATTTGATAAGAAATCTCATTTACGACTTCTATCAACTATATTATTTCACCAAAAAAATTTAAAAATAAATAATTTTGCCAAAAAAAATTGTGAACAGTGCTACTTTTCAAAAAAATAAATCGAAGGAAAGTCTAAGGAAGAACCCAGAAAGCTAGCTCTAAGGTTATGAAATATAGAAATGCAGATAGTATAAAGGGTAGATACGAAGTTCGAAACATGATGCCAACTAGTCCCTGAATTTCCAAAAGATCCCGTGGTTTTCTAATCAAAGGGGAGACGCTGGAATCCTAGGAGTTGAAGCCAGAATTTGAGGAAGCGATAACTCATCATCGTCTATTTTCCCGGTGGCCAAGAATTACGCCATGGTTCCTTTCCACGCTAACAAATCATAGTAAGATTTTCCCAATTGCAACAAACATGGTCACCCAAATAAGCAGCAGATGACTTCTAAAACAGTATTCCAAATGATTTGCGGAGTAGCATTTCAGCAAAGAAATAACACTGCCACAAACATAATCTACGAGTACTCTGAACTGCTAATTCTCGAAATATTGAAGACTCCCGTAATATTCAAAAAACTGAATTAATTGACGTTCAATGAGATCAATTCTTTTGACAACAAATCATGTTAACTCCATCAAAATCATACCAAACCTCCAAAGGCATGCCAGTCACAAATATATCATGGGTGTGCTGAACAAAATACCAAGACAATTAGGCATACCACAAAGACGACCAAAATTCAAACTCATTATGATTATATATTTCAATCTGGACCATCTTCCAAGGGGGTTTCCTGCCATGGCCGAACCTAATAAATAACACAACATATAAGATCAAGGACATCAAGCAGATACACCCAGGATTCTGCAAGACATTTTATTATCTCACTCAGAAAACCAATAAATAATAAAAATGGGTTTAATCAGAAAACCAGAACATCTCAGATTCCACAATCTCAGTCTTAAATGAACATGTAATGCCAACCACGTCCAACCCAACACTGGATATTTCAATGGCTTCTCACTCAAGAGGACCAATTTATGCGGTGAAATCTTCAAAAGGTTTGAAGAAAAGGGTATGCATATTAATGCCAACTCTAATTATAATAATATGCTCCGAGAATAATAATAATAATAAAAATAAAAAGGACATCCCGCAACCAAAAATAGAGCAATAGTAGACGGCGTAGCATGAGCTTAGCATCCTGTCAAAAGTCACCCTTCACTCCCCCCATCACAATATGCAGACACAGATTGGGCATATAATATAGTACCACAACTCAAAAAATCATGTTTCCTCCTGAAGTCTGGAGGTAATCTGACCCCAAAGATTTTAAAAAAGTAGCTGAGGGGGCAGCAAGGGGAAGTAAAACCAAAACCCCCCTCTTAAGAACAGCAACATCATGCCACCACAAATAATTATGGGATAAAAAGGAACACTCCCATAAGAACATACATATATCCCAACAAACTCATGCTACTAGCTCAAAGTCATGAAGGTTCTCTCTTTTTTTTCTTTTTTCCTTTTGATTTCTCCCTTCAAGTTATTGTTATCTTTAAAAAGTTTTTTTTTTCCCTCCTTTATCACCAACTAACTCACTTCCTTTTTGCCGGACAGGAAACCATGTTTCACTGTGCAATTGTAAGACCCACAACCTTCAACAAAATCCAAGACATCCACCAGTTTAATCAAAACCCTCAGTCCCCACTTTCCTCCAGTATTTCGTAAAATGCGTAGCACACATTTTACTTACTTGAATTTCTTGATGAAGTGGGGAGATCCAAATCTCCTTGAAATCTGTTTTCATCAATTCCCTTGCTGCTAGAAAGCTGTGACTGGCTATTAAAATCCCCAGACAATGATCTACCAAGAAAAGCTTCAGTACGAACATCTGCTTGACTCCTCACATTGCTATGGCCAGCAGTCAACTCCTCCAGAGAGATGCCTTGGACATTGGCAGCCAGCATGTCATGGCCGGACTTCTCACCAGACTGAGGGCTGGAAACATTAGGAAACTGAATAGGAGCTGTCATGATCCACCTCATCCAATCATTTCGCTTCCTCAGCTTCTCGCCCTAAAATACAACAGGAAAATAGAATTAGTGAAGGTAAGACATAGATCACATTATTAAATTCTGATAAACTTGGCATGTATATCTGAGTGCCTAAATCATGCGCTCCTAAATGTGACAGTTCAGAATAAAGGACCGCAAACTAGTTAGGATGGGAAATCACAAAACCATTATTTTGTAACTTGAAAATTTCAACAACAGCAGATCTCAATGTACAGAAAAAGGCACCTGTACTTCGACGACACTTGAATTTCTTATAGCATCCAGTATAAGTTGGATATTGTCAGTCAAAAGCAAAACCTGAACCATAAGCCACAAGAAGATATTGTTTTCAAGTTAATAGCATATGAAAATACAGTCGCAAAATCATGACACCATGACCTGTACAGCCATTAATAAATCATTAGTGGGTTTCAGTGTCTTAAAGGGGAAAAACTCAGAATCAGCATGGTATAGATATACACACAAGCATACAAAGATAGCAAACAACCAAACAGTTCACATGCTGACAAGCTCAATACAGCAATGGACATATTAGAATCCCTCAAATTAATTTGAAAGACACGCAAGAATGACAAAGGAAACAAAGTATGTAGCCTGACCTAAATCCCAACAGATCAGAAGCCCATGACAGCAACCCCCACATAGCATGGAATAATCATTCAAGTTTATTTCACAATTTATAGATCTGAGAGTGCCATCATACAGGAAAAAAAAAACAAACAGGAAACAGAATGCCATTATGTCTGGAAAGCATAACCATTACCACCTAAAGATTAAATTTATAATGTCAACATCCCAATGAAAACAGAACGACATATTAAGCACAGAACTGATAAATGGTTCTAACTAGGCATGAATCTAAGCAGCAAATAGTTACTTCAACCAGAAATTATGGGTATTAAAAATTAAATTCCGATAATGCAGAAACCCAGACACAAAGAAAGAAGCAATTGTAAAATAATGGAAAACTTTCTACAAAATTATATCTGCATAGCTTGTGTAATATAGGAAATTATAGGTATGCCTATAAACAAATTATCTATTATGGTATTACATGAAGCAATGCACCCAAACCAAGGTCAAAATGATGTTGAATGTAAGTTGTAACTCAAAAAAAAAAAAATACAATTCTAGCACCTCATCCATAAATTAATCTTCAATACAACTCAAGACAATAGACAAAAAATGAGGAACAAATATAATGATATACAGAATAAATTAAGTGCAATTTACTAAACTAGGTAGATTTTGAAGAATAAGGTTGGGCCTCCACTCAACAGTAATATTGTTCTGTTGTGATCCTAGAGGTCATGGAGAAGCACTGTATATTTGACTCTCCCCAGACCCTCCCACAATGCAAAAAGAATAAACTAAGGCCGCCCTCTCTTTTCAGAAACACAACAGGAAAAAAAAATAAAAAGATTTTGAGCAAAAGAAAGATCATAACTATATAGTTCCATCGGCTTGAGAAAATTTTCTATTACCGCCCATACACCAATGCTCTTACAAGTGGATGAATATAGAAATTGCTTTGCAGATGACAAGAAAAGCAAAATTGTTGTGTTTTTATGTATTTTTGCATACAAGGGTAATTCTGTAATTTACACATTTGCTTGAATATTCTACATCTAGGCTTTTATGTTTTGTTTCAGTGTCTTATTAGCCCTTAATTAAATAGATTTAAATAAGAAGGACCTCTACATAAAGTTTTGTGATTGTTCACTAGAGAATCAGAGTTTATGAATAAATTTTCCACCTATATGCTCGCAATCTATCATGGGTGTGACTTCTAAAAACTTATAATGCTCTTTTTCCTAGGTGTTACTCCTAAAAAACCTACAAGTGTCACTAAACCTATAACTTTCAGCAAACAAACCCTCATATATCTATATCCAAATTTCAATTTACAAACTCCTAAACCCTTCTTCAATTTAAACTAGTAGGACAGAAATTCCAGAAGTTGTCTTGAGTCACCATTCATCAATCCCAGTGAAGTTTTAGTGGAATTTCCTTTGGCATTCCTATAATCTACAGACCAAATTATTTCATAGCTACCTACATCCGAATTTCCAGCTAATGCTAACTCCGGGCACACAAAATTGATACTTGAATTATAGCATAATAAAATCACCAAGGAAAAAAAGGACCAGCCATGCAGCATGTAAGAGATTAAACATGAATCTTAGAGAATATTGACTCTTGGAAGAGAATAGGTCACAGAATGATATTAGGGAAAACCAATTCGTCAGGAACAAAATAGATAATCTAATAGTTCTTCTCAACCTTTCAATGCAGAATGAGAAAAGAGATAGAAGATATATATCAGAGTGAGAACTTAGTATTTAAACTACCATGACACTAAAAAGAATATAATTCAGACTCCCAAAGAGTATGTCTATAAATATTAGAAACAAGCACATTGATACTCTAAAACATGGCATGAAAATTACCAAAAAAAAGTCACTCAAAAGAAAAAAAAGCTTCTAGAAACAACTTCAGCCTTTAGCTAATTCAATCAGATATTTCATCATTGATAAGAAGACATGACCTTCACATGTATACTCTAGAGAAATGTATTGGATTCCTGGTCTGAAATGCTGGCTGTAAAAACCTTACACCACTATTAATTGTCACAAAAGAAACCAGGATATCCAAAGAGAGAACAAAATGCAGGACATATTTAAATAATTAGGAAGTGGTTATCAGGTATAGGTAATTTCATCAGCAACAAATAGATAATCCACTAATTCTTCTCAACCTTTCAGTGCAGAAAGAGAAAAGAGACTAGATATATATCACAGGGTGGGAAATCAGTATTTAAACTACCATGACACTAAAAAGAATATAATTCAGACTCCTAAAGAGTCAAAACTACTAACCCAAAGTGTATGTCTATAAATATCAGAAACAAGCAAATTGATACTCTAAAACATGGCATGAAAATTACAAAAAAAAAAAAAAGTACTTCAATGGAATAAAAAAAAGTTTGTAGAAACAACTTCAATCTTTAGCTAATTCAATCAGATACTTCATCATTGGTAAGAAACATGACCTTAACATGCAGGCTCTAGTGAAATGTATTGGAGTCCTAGTCTGAAATGCTGGCAGTAAAAACCTTACACCACTATTAACTGTCACAACAGAAACAAGGATATCCAAAGAGAAAAAAATGCAACACATATTTAAATAATTAGGAAGTGGTTATCAAGCATAGGTAATTCATCAGTAACAAAATAGATAATCTACTAGTTCTTATCAACCTTTCAATGCAGAAAGTGAAAAGAGACAGAAGATATTTATCACAGGGTGTGAACTCAGTATTTAAACTACCATGACACTAAAAAGAATATAATTCAGACTCCTAATGAGTCAAAACTACTAACCCAAAGAGTATGTCTATAAATATCAGAAAGAAGCACATTGATACTGTAAAACAAGACATGAAAATTACAAAGAAAAAAAGTACTTCAATGAAATAAAAAAAAAGTTCCTAGAAACAACTTCAAACTTTAGCTAATTCAATCAGATACTTCATCAATGCTAAGAAGACATGACCTTAACATGCATGCTCTAGTGAAATGTATTGGAATCCTAGTCTGAAATGCTGGCAGGAAAAACCTTACACCACTATTAACTGTCACAAACAAAACCAGGATATCCAAAAAGAAAACAAAATGCAGGACATATTTAAATAATTAGGAAGCGGTTATCAAGCACAGGCATAACCAAGAGAAAATAACCATCATAAAAATGAACCAATATCACGATTACCCAAAGCAACTCACTTTGTTGAAGCTTGCTATCAGTTTAATAGGCACCCAGCCTTGATCATCCATGTTCTTCCGCAAGTATATATCTTTAATTAAATTTTCATTACTGCAACAAACATTTATGAGGAGAAATTGTTAACTTCCCAATAAAACCCATTGTACCAACACAAATAAACCACATGAACATGTGTACAGAAGCAAAACAAGAAAGAAGCACCTGAAATAATAATCTATCTGATGCAATATCTTATTATGCAACTGGGGATCGGAAGGGAAAAAAACAGCATGAGGTGGTATTGGTGCCGCAATAATAGGCACACCTCTCATAGAATCTGGATGCGGGGCAACATAATACAGCGGCGATCGCATATCTGGAAATAGATTTAGATATTAGAGCAGACCCATGTGTTAGCCATAACAGAACTGGAAACAGATATGGTTTACCAGGGAACCCCATGGGGCTGAAAGGCCGGACTGGTGGGGGTGCAACAAAAGCAGTAGCAGCTGCAGGTGGGGGTGGGGGTGGTGGTGGATGCCTCATATGCCTTGGGGAAACTCCTGGTGATGGCTGCACATGGCCACCATCCCTATTAAAATTTCGATGAGCATTCCAATCTTGATTTGAACGATCTTGATCATTTCTCCTGCCACCATAACTATGATGATGAGAACCATCTCCTCGAGAATGTGGCCCACCATTACGGTTCCTGAATGAATTGCGTTGTTGTTGTGGATGATCATTAAAGCTACGGGATTGGGAATTCCTTTGCCCGTGGTCCCCAGAAGAAGAGTTATTTGAATGTCCTTCACCTGTCGCGCCCTGTGATCCTGGTGACTGAGGAGCACCACCATTAGAAGTTGTGTTAGCACCACTGCGCTTCATTGACCTTTGGCGTACTGGCACTATATGGTTTGAAGTTGAATTAGTGTTTGCACTATTGGCAACTTGTTTCTGTGAAGATGAGGTTCCAATTCCCTACATTAAACGAAAAGCACATATTAAAACAAGCACTCATGTATGAGCAACCAAATAATTGAACTGGGTATATATTAAGCACAAAAATGCTCCATTTCATAGCCGAGTTCAAAGAGAACCACAAGTTTGCCTTTTGTGTTTCTAGTTATAAAGGTCGAAAACCCACTCATTCATATCAAATTTTTAATAACCCCAATTTTATTGAGAAAAAAACAAGTTTGTTGTTTTGGTTTCCCCAACTAGTTTCGGATTGAAGCTCAGTTGCTGCTGCTGCTCGTGTTTTGGTGTCTATAAATTCAGCAATGCAGTAAAATTAAGATAAATATTTAATTTGTGATTACTTTCAAAAAATAGTTTTCTTGTTTCCATATGTAGTTTATTATTTATTATTAAAAAGACTTTTCGATCGAAAATCAAGCAAACATATTTATTAATTACAAACTTTCCAAAATAGTAAGCAAGGCACAAATTGAAAATAACAACAAGAATGATCATAAAACATTAGATGAACCAACCAAGACCCCTTATTTTTATAATGGAGAATTTGGAAAACAACCATTATAGTGTTTTCCAATTTTCTGAAAAAGTGAAGAACTTTAAAACACATGTTTAAAGGAAAATAATATTCTTTTTCAGTTAATAAAAGTGTTTTCTTTAGTTTTCTATTTCTTATAAAAAAATTCTATGAAGGTTTCCATGCAACCTTAGGTGCCTAAAGACTCCATTTTAATTTCTTTCAAATAATATACACCAAGCTTCAAACAGTAGACATATAATCCAATCAGTCCAACTAATCACATTTGACCAACATCTCCCTGAGCTTGCAAAATAGAGATCAACGATGATAAATCAAATATACCTCACTTAGATGTCTTTTTTTTACCCTAACTAAGAGGAGCTACTAACCATACCAAAAATTTAAGCAATGAATCCAATAATACAGTTTTTTTGTCCCTCACGCCCTACCAAAGTAACCAAGCTCGTAAAAAAGGAGAATTTTTCATGTTTTGGTCTAGACAGCTCATATGAAAGACAGAAATTCATCGACTCCCATTCTACACCAATTTTGTTTCTAAAACTTAATACGCTACGCTAATCTGAGTAGACAGCTAATAAATATTTTAAGAACAAATGTAAATCTCGCATCCATGCCAAGAATTCAAGAAAATACCCCAGATAGTACATTTTCCAATGCGCCTCAATTAATCTAGGCAAATAAATAGCAAAAAAAGTATCTTTACATTATTTTTCTTTCTAAGACTTTACACACTAATCTCAACTAAATAAAACAAAATGTCCCACCAGGCAGCCAAAACAAAGAAAATCAAAACATAATGCCAATCAACTACCAGAAAATTATAGTACATCAAATTAACAAATATTACATTTATTTAACCAAATGAAATGAAATGAAATTGATTTCTTTTCAAACCTGTGAAACAGAGACAGAAGATGATGATCCATCGGATAATGAGCCCTTCAAAGAATCAGAAGATGATTTTGTCGAAGAAGAAGCTCTAGCAGCTGACTCAGATAAAGCAGGCCAAGAATCAGCCCCCATAACATTCCCAATCTCCACAGGACCATTACTAGCTGTCAATGGCTTGTTCCACACCGGTCTCTTACTCACATTATTCTCACTCTCCACACTCTCTTCCTCCACCACTAAAACCGCAGCCGCTTGCTCCGCCACCGTTGAAGCAGTAGAAGAAAATTCCGATTCAGCACCGCGCACGATTCGAGCCCACGGTGGAGAAACCTGCTTCCCGGCTGCCCGTCGCGATTGTGGACTACTCACCGGATTACTGCTGCTACTGATGTTATCGGCGGCGATTGTGTGACGTGGAGAGTGATCGGCGGCGGCGATGCTGTTTGGGTTAGAATTAGTTAAGGTTGCCATAAATTAAATTACTAAAAAACAGGCAGTTAGGGTTTGTCTGTTGCTGTTGGTGATCAAACCTTTGTAGTTGATCGATTGAAAAGGGGCAAAAAAGGGATTGGATTGATAAAAAAAAAATGATAAGTGGAGAGAAATTAGGGCTTCGATTATTCTGATAATGTGAGAAAGAGTGAGATTTTTGGTTTTTCTAAGAAAAAAAAAAAGATCGAAGATTGAGAGATATCGGAAATAGAAAGATCGCAGTGAGCGAGCGTGGTGGCTCTCTCTCTCCCCCTCTGTTTCTCTTTTCTTCTCTTTTTATTTTATTGCTGTTTTGTTTATAAAAAAATTATTTTGTTCCTTCTGTCAAATTTGTAGTTGTTGGTGGCCAAATTGTACTTTAAATCCCCGTAATTATATAGTGCTTCATTTTGGTCTCTTTTCTGAATACTTTTCGATATAAACCCTATTGTTTCAAAAACTCGCAACACAACTCTTCCCGATAATATTAGCTAATGATAATAGGTCTAATTACTTATTTTTTATTTTTAATTATGTATGAGATTTCTTTTTTTATGATTTATGAGATTTTGTAAAACTAAAGATTTTCAAGAACAAGACATATTATAAAATCTAGATATATATTATCTTTATTAGTTATTTAATTACAAAATAACATTTTTAGAGTCTGCTTATGTTAATATATTTTATATGAAATGATCAGGAATATATTTAGTCTCAGGGTAATAAAATAAAGGCGTTCCAAATTGTGTTTAACTAAAAATCAAAGTATAATATTGATAAATTCTGAGGGACTGAATTGTAATGTGCCATTGCTGCTTTGGCTGGTTGGTTGCTTAGCTCAAGGGGGTTCAATCAAGGTGATCTCATGGATGCGTGCTTTTCCGTAAATAGCCCTAATTTTAGCTTGAATAGGTGTGTGATTGATGTCCTGTTGATGTAGGGGTAAAATACGTAAAGTAAAAAGTAGATGCTGCGATCTCTTGTTTAACTGTGATATAAAAATTAGATCACGTCAGGCTTCAGTATAACTAAGCGTATGTGCTTAATTAATTACGGAATCTTTTTATCTATTAAAAATATAAAATCTTTTATTAAGTGAATTACAAATAACGATTTCACCTTTTTTTTATTCAATATTATATTTACTGTCTTGACCGTGCATTTGTTGTCAATGAGGTTAAGTTATTTTTTGGGTTCGATAATATATTTATTGTCTTTTATAATTATTTATACTTGCTAATACATTTCTTTATATATTATTTGTTTTAGGATAGAATGAGTCTTATGCATTAATATGAATTTTAGTTTGATGACTTGCTTTTTCTTTAAAAAAAGAAGAAGATAATGATAGATACCTCTTATTTTGTTTTGTTTTATTGAGGGAGAGAAATATATATCTTTTGGATTTTTTATTCTTGTTTTTTTAGAATAGATAGATACTTATTATTGTAAAATATGATTTCAGATTGTCTAGCTATTATTATCTCCTATAAATAATTAAATAAAAAAATAAACAATAACATAGTATTAATTTTTTTAATAATAAAATTTCTATAAAAATATGATATTAACATTTTAATTAATATCCCGTTTGGTATTGTAGTGTCAATTATTTTTTAAAATATTTTTTATTTAAAAATATGTTAAGATAATTTTATATTTTTTTCAAGAGAAAAAACTTAATTAGAGAATAAAATAAAAAAAATTAATTTTTTTCAAGAGTTTGAAGGGTCAAAGATGATTAAGTTGGATTAAAACATTACACAATGTAGATTAATTAGGTGCATAACAACTTATGCGAGACAATATATGCTTTTTCCCTGACAAAGAACCTGATAGGTGAATTAAAATGTGATTTGTAATTTACATCAATTATAAATTTAAAAATGTTTGAGTAATTAATAAATATCATAGTTTTGCACCGATTCTGCTAAAATATTTTACAAGGGTTTTTTTCTCATTTATTTTTTTAACATTTGTTTTTTTTTGGGTAACCTGGAACTTAACTTGCAATTAGAGTCCAATGGCAAACAATGAAACGCAACGTATATGCAAGAGTTTGAAGGGAAAATATTTGAATCCCCGTAAAGTTTATCATGCACATTTTCATTTTACGAAAACAACACCCTTTGCAATAACTTCTCCATAGGGTTGTTGCTTTTGGATATGCATAACATGTGTGTTATGACGTAGACAATTTGAAAAGGTATTTTTTTAATTATTTTATTATTATTAATATAGATTTTCAGATCAATTTTCATATATTTCAATTAATTCTATAAATTTTAAAGTTAATAATTATATAAATTTTTAATAATTTTTAAATTTAAAATTTAATTGATTGAGGTGTGTGTGTATTTATGTATGTATATATGTATGTATGTATGTATATTATTGGTCGTTGTTTGCATCCAACGCCAAAAGAGTTCATTATCATTCACCTCCAGCCCTGCCCATGCCCGGCGACATTTCTTTGATGATGGCTTGACAAAAAGTGACATGAATCATGAGAAGAATGCTTCCATTGCGTATTAAAATATATTAAAAGGGTCTTGCTTTTACTGTTGCGTTCACATAGATACATGTGAATTAGTAAATTTTTTATATATTTTTTAATTTAATCAACAAACTTTTATTTTATATAATTAATTTTTTTAGCCAGCGTCCATTTATCTTATTTTATAGGAGAAAATTTTAATTGAAAGATAAAGAATTGAAATAGAAAATACAAGTAAAATAAATAGTAATTTTAAAATTTATTTGAAAAATTCATTGTAAGCTCATTTTTTTTAGTTATTAGATAATCGATTCTTTTAATCATAGAAAAATTAATTTTGATATTAAAATTAAATTTTTTTAATTATTTTTTGGTGAGAGAAAAAAAAAGGATTCACTGGATTTTAGTATAGAAAAAAAAAGTTATTATTATAATTATTTTAATTGTTAAATGATTGATTTTTGTGTCAGATAATATCATATGAAAAAAGAGTTTATATTAGATATTTTTTTATTTTAAAAATGCCTAAAAAATATTCTGAAAGATTTGTTATTTTAGGTTGATTTTGGGTTTTAAAGTGATTTTTTGCCTTTTTTTTTTTGAGGTCATTAATTAGTTTAACAAGATTTTAGGGTGTTTTCTAAGTTTTTTGAATAAAATAATAGTTAAAATGAGTTTTTAGAGTGGTTACTACAGCGCCCAAAATCTAGAGAATTTTAGATGATGCATCATCTAATTTTTTAAAAAATAAATCTGGACAAATGACATGTTGTCCACTCAATTAATTAAAAAAAAAAATCTCTTTGTACTGGCTCTTTCTTCATGGGCAAGGCGCCACTTGATTTACCAAGCCCAATGATTTTATTTTTTATTTTGATTTTTTTATTAAAACTTTTTTTATATGTCCTTTTCAAAATAATTTTGAAGTTTGTATTTTAATTCTCTCTCTTTTTTTATTTCTTATTTAACCTTTTTCAAATAAAAATTATTGTTTTAATTATAGTAGATGAGTTTAATTTATAAAGAGGTTAGTATGATTCTTCTATAATTTTTTTATATTTTTTATATATTAAATTTATTTTTAAAAATATATATATATTTTATAATATTTTTAATAAATGCAGTCTTACATGGTATTTGTTTTCTTCTATTTTATTCAATAAATTTTATATGCTTTTCATTTCTATTACAAATTAATTTTAATAAACAAATTCATCAAACAAAACTAAATAAATTTCTTATTCACAATATTAAATATTTTAATTTATATTTGCCTCTTAATTTTTCTAATTTTATTTTTATTTATTGTTAATAATTTTTTTCATTTCTTTTAATATTGATTATTGATTTATTTAATTATATTTGTGCATAAATTTTTCTATTTATATTTAGGAATATTTTATATAAAAACGCATTGAAAAATTTTACATATTTAATTTTTTTATATGAGTATTGATTTTTTTTAATTTAATTCTTATTCTTTGAATTTCTGATTTTTTTTTCTTGATCCTTTTATAATATTTTTATTATTTTTAATTTCATATTTCAATTCAAATTTATAGCGTACTATTTTTTTTCATTTTGGTCCTCGTTTTTTTGATTTTTTTGTTAATATTTTTATTCTTTTCAATAAAAATATCAAATTAAAAATTTGTTATTGCTCTTTAATTTATTTTTTATTTTGATTTTAACCTTTATTATTTTAATTGCTATTTTTAATTTTAGATTGTTTTGCATGATATCATAGTTCTATAGAGTTATCCTAATTCCATGTGTTAGGTTATAAGTTTCGCATGTTAACGTAGCTTTTTTTCCCATGATAATATTTTTTTTAATTTTTTTTGTTGCTACCTAATTTTTTTTAATCAAATTAATTAAGATTTAATCTTATTATCAAATTTCTCTTACTTTTTTTAAATACATAATCATTTTCCAGTATTTTTTAATGTCAAAAAAATTTAATCCGGTATACGATATTACACGAGCTACCAATCTAGTGTAACTCTATTTATGATACTCAAATGTTTCTCGTAAATATAAGATTGACCCATTTGTTTTAATATTATTATTATTATTAGTAGACTATTATATATATCAAATAATCATCTTAACTTAATAATTTAAATTGTTAGATAAGGTTTCAAAATATAATTTATATTATTCTTTAACAGTAAAATAGTAGCTGGTATTATAATTTTTACAAGTAGTTTGTATATTGTTTGGAAATGCCATACAAACCATATTCCCAAAATTTTTATTTTTTTTATTGCTGAAACCTTCATAGAATGTAAAGTCAGATTAAATGTAGAGAGGGCTACTAAATGCCACTTGCTACCTTAATCAATGTTATTGAAGGTGTGACTTAATCAATGTTATTGAAGGTGTGACTGCGAATAACCCTATAACTTCATAAGGATAGCTAGGTAACTATATAAATATAGTAAAGCTCACAAGGATTGCTCGGTAGCTAAGGTCCCTCGGGTTGTTCTCAAAGAAGAATCTTCATGGAATGTAAAGTCAGATTAAGTGTAGAGAGAGCTGCTAAATGCCATTCATTGATTTAAGGCACCATTTTGGAACGCGATGCAAATTATGTTTTAAAAAAATTTAAAACTTGTTTTTTGTTAAAATTTAATATGTTTTATATATTTTGAATTATTTTAATGTGTTAATATTAAAAAAAATAAAAATCATTATGGACATATATTTTAACATAAAAAATTATTTTAAAAATAATCACAATTATATAACAACATAAATGTATTATTAAAGATATGACTGTGGATAACCCTGTATCTTCGTTAGGATAGTTTGGTGGAAAAGCTCCCTAGGGTTGTTCCTAGAGAGGGGCCAAAGAAGGCCGCCATGCAATGAAAAAATTAGTGGAATAAACAAAAAAGAATTTCCATCTTTTCACGTTTGAGCATTTTCTCAATGTTTCTATGAGAGAAGGAGGTGGTGTGGTCTCCTTGCACCATATATTCAACGACCATTCATCAAAGTCAATAATAGCACAAACAACTCCAACAATTTGGTTAGAGAAAGGCAGATCAATCTATCATTGCCCAGGAACTTTTACCCTAGCTGTGGTCACTAAACCTTTGTTGAAGTTTTTGGTATGTTAACACTTGATTTAGATTTAACGTCATTTTCATGAATATAAAAACTAAAGATTAGTTTTATATATATATATAAAGTGATTTAACAAATGTTTCAACACCCATATAAAAATTGCATAATGATTTTATAAGCTTAAAAATTATGAACGAAGAAGCAAGCATGAACATATGTTAGGCATGCTTGCTTGTTAAATCATTTAGACTGTATAGAATACACAAATCATGTTGTCATGAAGGACTATATCTTTTGTTTTTAATGTTTTATCTTGGTGCAAACATATTGAATGCAATTAATCTTCTAGAATTGCGACAACATCACACTGATTAATTAATTAGTTCTAATTCTACTGATAAAGATCCATAAATTTAGAAAACATTCTCAAAATCCATTTACAAAATATTCCAACCTAAGCTTTAGAATTGTAAATTAAATTTTATATATATGTTAGACTGATGAGCAAATATATTTAGTTAGTTATTATAAAGATATGTTTAACAAAAGATTTCCAACAAAAACCATATATATTTAAAATTATAAACATGTAAAAACATAACTGATAAACAAATATGCTTTCAATATAATAATAATAATAAAATACTAGTATGAATACTAATATATATTCAAACTTGTAATTAATATAAATAAAAAATTCTAGCATGCATGCTAGTAATAAAAATTAACTATGTTTAAATTAAAACAAGAAATATATTTATTTGTTGAAGCACTTTATAGTAATAAATATTTTATTATTGTAAAAGATAAATCATTTGTTCTTAAAATTTTATTGCTCTTTATTTGTGCAACTATGATATCTACAATATGTCTTTTAAGATTTTAATAGCACCACCTTAGCCTAGAAATACTTTTAGATAAAGTTTTTGAACCAAAGGTTATATAACTCAAATATCTCTCAATAATATAAACCTAAGCTCTAGATTTAGAAGGAAAACTAAATCATAAAAAAGAGAAGAAAAACACTAAAACTAAGGTGAGAAAGAATATGTAAAATAAAAAAATTCAAGTTAAAAACTCTTTTTTTATCTTTTTTTTTATAGTGAATTTTAGAAGTTAAAAAGTTGAAGAGTTAATTCTCACCATTATCAATTATTGATTAACTACCATAAATCAAAAATTAAATTTATAAAAATCAAGAGTTCTTTAAATGAAAATCCAAGGATTATGTGAAATTAATTTTTTATTTACCTATAATTTGTTTATCCAAAACAAGTCTTGAACAAAAATAACTGAAAAAATAGAGCAACCTAAGCTCTAGAATGACAAAAGTAAACATTAAAAAAAAATGCTAGAAAAATAATAGAAGAAGAAGGCAAAAGAGTTATTACTTGGTGTGATGAACACCTTCCCTTCAACATATGTTTATACTAATTTTTTATACTAAAACTTGATGTAATATTAATTCTGAATGGATTTTTAAAAAAATTAAGTTTTGTAATTTTTTATATTTTATTTTATATCGAGTTATCCCAATCTCATAACCTAACTTGTGAGTTTAGCAAATTAGCTCGGATGAGATTGATTCTTTTTTTGATTTATAATTGCTATTTTTTCATCCTTTTGTATGTATGATTTGTGTTTTTTAAATTTATCATTCAATATTTTATTAATTAAAAATATTTGAGCTTTGATCTTTTTTCAAATTTAGTGTTTTTTTGACCAAATAACAAGTTTAACATGTTAATATAAATTGACATTATTATTTTTAGGTTTTTATTTATTTATTTTATTATTTAATATTATTATTATTATTTAAAACATGCTTGTATTGATTGAACAATATTTTTTTAAAAAAATCTTTTTATTTGATCTATGGTGAAACATGGGTCACTCAACTAGTATTATTTTAACAATAGATGAATCTCTTAGTGCAATTAAATTGATAAATAAAATTATAACTACACTATTAAAAGAATTGAGGGTCAGTTTAAATGTTCATATGATGAGTAAACCAAGTTAATAAATATTTTTAATTGTTTTATAACAACTTCATATTATAACTTGGTTGGTTGAAGCGCGTGTTTCAGTGGTTAAAGGTTGTGGGTTTAATTCTTGTTAGCTGCATTATTTGTTTTTAGGCAACAAGAAGGAGCGGCCGACAAAAAAATAATAGCTTAGGCTCACAAATCTTCCTAAGGTCTACACGCTTAAGCTTTATTGCAATAGGCTATTTGAGTTTTTTATTAGCCTTTTAAGTTTTTTTATTCCCTTTTTATTTTTATTATATTTTGTTTATTTAATGTGAGATTTATATTTAATTTTATTATTTAGTGTTGAGTTTATGATAAATTAATTTTTTTTATTTTCATTATATAATAAAATAAAAAGTTAATTTAATTAAATAAAATTCATAATCTCAATCATGAGTTTATCAAATTGAAATTTAATTATTTTTTTTAATTTATCCAGTTAATTTATCAAAACATTTCAGATGCAATATCTATAAATGTGTGGAATTGATTATTTTATTGATATATATCTATTGTAGAATTTGGTATTGGTCTTGTACACCAAATCTTTGCCTCGCCTCCTCCTACGCCATAGTATAGTATAATTCAGTCCAATACGGTCTCTTCCAGTGCCATTAATTTGCTCAACAAAATCACATGGTCTCGCTGTATAGTAATAAATAAGGGTCCCTACGGTCTCCTCGACATTGTTCCATCCTCTCATTTACTTCAAATCCAGCTTCTGCGCAACACAAGCCTTTGGCTTTTCTAAACAATAAATTCTTCATTATCTATCCATCCCTTGCGCTCCAAGAACTACAGAAAGGAAAAGAAAGGAGAAAGAGCAGTTTAGAATAGCAAAATATGGCCAAGAAAATGAGTACTGAAGGGAAGGACTACAGAGACCCACCACCAGCTCCTCTACTAGACATGGAAGAGCTGAAGCAGTGGTCATTCTACAGAGCCTTAATTGCAGAGCTCGTCGCAACCTTTCTCTTCCTTTATATTGGTGTAGGCACTGTTGTTGGTTACAAGGGAGGTGATAACAGCTTGTGTGATGGTGCTGGCTATCTTGGTGTTGCTTGGGCTTTTGGGGGCATGATTTTTGTGCTCGTCTACTGCACGGCTGGAATTTCTGGTACCATTCATGGCTTTATTTTTTTCACAGCAGCATTTTAGCGATGGAAAACAATTTTCTTTATCCATTTTCAGCTTTCTTCTAGTCTTTCTATTCAATCAGAAATATGTTAGTTTTTAAAGTCTCTGATATTTTTCCAACTCAAACTAGAAAATATGTTTATATTATAACAAAATAGAAATACCGTTCAAATTTCTAGTAAATCCTGGCATTTTCTAGGGGGGACCAAAATTAATAAGCATTTATTCGTTCTCATGGATTTAAATCTAAATTTTGTGCAAAAGCTTCCATATTCATACAGAATTTCTGAACCATAAATTATCAATGTTATTTTGGCTCATGGATGCACAGAGATTTTAGCTAACAAGTTCTCAACCACCTCAAAGTTAAAAGGAATAAAATCATAGCCTCAGGAGCCATCTGGAAATGTTCTCAAGCTGTGTGCAATATGGCTCCAACTATCCAGTGATTGATTGGAGCTTGTTCCAAGCTCATGTAGCAAGCTGGAAAAGAAATGGTTTGATCTGGAAAAGAAGCAAGAAATGTTGTTCTGCCCTGTCTCATAACTCTTTAGCATCACCTGCCCTGCCTAGAAAATTAATCCAACATCTAAAGTTCTATTTTCTGATTGCGCAATGCCTCTCTGAAGGCTAAATTTCCTGGACAACATTTTCCCAGCAGAATCAAGTCCAATAGTTTTCTTTTGAAAAGACTTAAGAACATCCTACTAATCAGGCAATGCCCTGGTTTATCCGGATTAGGCAAAATGAACTGGTTACACGACAATAATCGGAACCTCTCTCCTCATTCGACAGCTAAAAAGCCATTGAAATGGGCCAATTAATTATTTTTAGTCCCTTTCCAAGTTAAGATCTTACAAACAAGCATGCAAGCAAAAAATTAAAAGAGGTTAGAAGAAGTTACATCAATGGAAAACAAAAGCTTGATCTTTGTTGTCAAACGGAATTTCTCATCGAAATGTGAGAAAGATTGTTTCAGGGAGAAGGCAAAGGGGCAAAATTTATCAATTAAAAGCTTGATCCTAGCTATAGTCGTGACTTGTTGATGCAAGATGGGTGGAGTTACTTTTGTCAAGCCATGGCTTTATTAATAGTAATGACTAATGAGAAGTGCAGTGGGTTTCCTTTGAAAAAAGCTGGGCAAAGTAATGAGAAGTACGGATTTTTAGCTTCAAACAAAACTTGTGGTTGGACCTTATTTATTACAATTAAGACAAAACGCAGCCCCAGTAACAAGCTCTAAAGCATTTTTTTTATGTTTTATAAGAAAATATCAAGTTGAACAAACAAAGGAGTATGAATAACTTGTCATGTATCTAGATCCACCGGACTCTATAAAATAATAACGCTTTAGTGAATCAACACTCTAAAACTATTGCCACAAATATTTATTGTTGTGTGAAAATCAAAAGAAATATATATATCAAGAAATAATTTACTTTTTAGAAATTTCTTTTTTTTTTTCATTGAAAAAAACACTATTTTCTGGCAAACAATCTTTAGGAGATCTACATCCTTGAATACCAAAGAGAAATCCTGTACTTATATGCATGATATTTACTTAATTAGCATTCATAACTAATTAACAAATACAAAGAATTATTAATGGGAAGAAATGGGATTCGTCCTTTCTTGAAACCACAGGAGGCCACATTAACCCTGCGGTAACATTCGGGCTATTCGTAGCAAGGAAGGTTTCGCTGATTCGAGCAGTGGCCTACATGATGGCACAATGCCTTGGAGCTATGCTTGGTGTATGGATGGTGATGATACTCACTGGCATTCACTACGATCAGGCCGGTGGTGCCGTCAACGTAGTTGCTCCTGGTTACTCAAAGGGTACTGCCTTAGGTGCCGAGATTATTGGCACTTTTGTTCTTGTTTACACCGTCTTAGCTGCAACCGATCCTAAACGGATGGCACGCGACTCCCATGTACCTGTAAGTATAACGTTATCGACTCCAACTTACACATTTAGTTGATGTGATTCTCAAAGTTATGGTGGCAATATAAATAACCCAATTTTATGTTGCTTGGATCAGGTTTTGGCTCCTTTGCCTATTGGTTTTGCTGTTTTTGTGGTGCATCTGGCTTTAATTCCCATCACTGGCACGGGCATCAATCCTGCTAGGAGTCTTGGTGCTGCTGTGGTTAAGAATGCGAAGGAAATCTGGGATGATCATGTAAGTCCCTCTTCTTACCAGTTAGCGAGCATTTATCATAAAATAATACCTTTCCTCGCAACTGTGCTTGATTTACAAGCAACTGAAACAACCATATTTTTTTAAAAAAATAAGATAACATCCTATGCAACCTTGCTTGATGATCCAATTGTTTGTTTTGAGCAGTTGTCAATTGCCAAGACACAAACTAGCACATATACTTTAAAATTTGCTGAACTCTAAACTTGATTACGTTCTTACGTGCTGGTGAACAGTGGATTTTTTGGGTTGGGCCGTTTGTTGGGGCGCTGGCGGCAGCAGTGTATCATCAGTACATACTGAGATCGGGAGCCGTTAAAGCTTTGGAATCGTTCCGCAGCAATCCTACCAGCTAAGGCAACTCCAGTATCGTCCATCCGCTTTCCTTGGTCTTCATCGAGCCTAGCAATTAGCAAAGCCATTCTGTCATTTCTTAGTTTTCGTAGTCCGAACTTTATGTGCGATTCTGATATGTCTCAACTTGATATGTGGGTGTTTTAAATTTGTACAACGACATTCTTAACTTGTGTGCATAATTCCGAATTCTTTGTTTGCTAATGTAAGAAACTAGTTATATGCTTTTATGTATTACACCAAGGTTTCTAAATCATATTCTTAGATACAAAAAAAAAAGAAAAGATAATTACATTATTAGTATATCAATTTTATTCCATTTTTCAATGAGTTCTTAGGCTTGCTTGGTCGGATAGATTGACTTGATAGGATAGAGTTTTCCTAGAGATCATCCACCAAGAGAGCGTACCTTGGATCCTTTTCTAGGTAGAGAGTTGCTAGAAGTCCTATTTGTAAGCCTGAGGCAGGACAGAAGAGCTAGATTGCTTAGAGCTAGGAGTTAGCCAAGAGCTGGAAGAGATCGTCAGACGCCTGAGGTCCTCAGGTCGGAGAGATCAATTCGTGATAGGCCTTGCAAGCAAAGCGCGAAGGGTATGGAAGTCTGAGGGGGTTGAAAAGTTGGTCTAGAAAATCGAAATATTGATAGGGATTCGCTCGAAAAGCCGGTTGAGTCTTGCGGCAGGAGTTCGAGCCTTTAGCCTGCAACAAATCGTGCAAAGTGGTCTTGCGCCAAGCCACGGGGTCAAACGAAGAATTAAGAAATACTTTCACTTCGTTGAGAAATTTGCTTCGATAGTTTTTCTAGATAGAGGAGCTACTTTGGGGCTCTCGGACTCAATTTTATTTTAAAAAAAAAAGGATTCTGTAAAACAAAAAAACTGTGTTATAGCAAAGTCTTTAAAAATTATGACAAAATAGCAAAAATAAGACAATTTATATATGTTATGAGTGAAAACTTATATTTATAGATTGTTGTTTTTTAAAATAATGATATTTAAAATAAATCATGAAATGAATTAGACATTAAAAGAGAAAAAAAAATTATAGAGACAAAGTTTTGATTAAACACAATATTATTAAAAAAAATCTTAACGAAATAAATCAAACAATACCAAATTAAAAATATTATTCACAATAATATAAATATGTTACACTTATCACTTAAAGGTGGTGGATAGCTCATTTATTTTTGACAAAAAAAGATGATTTATTTAGATTTTTGTTGGTGATTTTTTTTAATATTGTTGAATTTTTTTATTAAGATTTTTATAAAGTTATAATTAAAACTTTATTATGTTTTTGGTTTTTTTTTCTTTCTCTTTTTTCTTTTCAAATATGCAACCTATCTATCAATTTTTTTAGATCTCATTATTTTAAATAGTAATAAAATATTATATTTTTTAATTGTGACGTGTAAAAATTATGTTATTTTAACAATTATTTTTTAAAATATGTTATGTTATCAATATTTTAAAAAAAAACACATATGCTAATAAGCTAAAATAGCCATCCAACTTATTCAACCGAATAAGCTAGAACATGTTCAATTACATGAACTTAATGGTTTTCATTTCAACACAACTTTTCAAAATCTTTAATCAAATACTTCCAATCATCTTTTGTTAATTTTCTCATTATTTGATTACATCTCATTTTCTCAAACACTAATGTGGTTTGCTTGAGAAGAAAAGAAAAGAAAAAACCCTCTAAAATAATATTAGTTTTAATAAATTATTAATACAATTAAAACATCTATTATCATAATGCCTCCATTATTCTTTTTAGAGTTAACAAGGTTTTGGTATGATCTCTTCTACTCCAACCTCTGCAACAAATTTTTGGTATTCGGCAGGTCAGACCTATGTTACTCTCCTCATGACCTTGATCTCGTAGATTCCCCTATTTTAATCGATGAGTCAACTCTACTTTTTACCTTTTTATGTTTTTTTATCACTGAGTTCTTGGAAGTTTCTCTCTCGACAAGAAGCCTCCTTTTTTTTCATAACCTCTTCCTTTTTTTTTTTTCTTTTTTTTTTTCTCCATAACCTCTTCCTTGTATGGTTGTTAGTAGCACACAACAAGCAAAGAAATATTTATGGGATTGCGGCACAACAAGCAATGATTTGAGATTGTTAGACACCAATTACACAGGTAGAAACAACATAAGAAAGATAGAAGAATGAGCAACACAAAATATTTTTTTATCGAGCAAATTTTAATTTAAAATTTTATTATATAAATATATTAATCAAAACTTTCTATTACAGCTCTTCTAGATTGCCTATATATTAATAAAAAGATTTAAAAAACCATGAAAAAATAATAAAATAGTTATAAATCAAATAAAAAAATATATAAATTAACTAAAAAAATATAACGAATCTAAACAATGATCGCTATACGTTATTTTAAAATCTTTTCAAACTATGATTGCTATAAAATTGTAGTTATAAATGAAATATATCTTTAAAAGTTTTTAACAAAATTTAAATTTAAATTTATTTTTATTTTTATTAACATAAGATTACATGGTAAAAAAAAAATCATATTCAATATCTGGATGCAAATTCAAGCTGCATGTTATAAAGAAACAATTCAAAACTCAACTTGATGTTTACTAAAAATTATTCTTTTACAAGATGCACTCAACTGGATGTTCTAAACATTAAATTACACTTCGACATGATGTTCAAAGCAAAGTTCAAAAAGATATTTTTAAAGACTTTCATTCCTTACACTTTGGTCCATAAACTTTTCAATTCCTTTAACTTTGATTCCAAATTCTTTTAGTAATATAATCTAACATTTAAACTCAGTTTTTAATACCTTAAGTGAACATGTGTAATTTAATTGGGTAATTATCCAGAATTCTTTTCAGATAATTCAAGTAATATATATATATATAACAGGGTTATGCTAATTACATTTTTATTTATAAGTTTTCAAAGGTAATGGACAGTAAATTTTCATTGGACCTAATTTTGGCTGGTTCTTAATAATTTGTTTAATAACTCAGTTAAAAAGAATTTAATAGGATAAAAAAACTTGGGTGGTTCAGGTTATATATTGATCAGGCAAAGGATATTCGGGCAAAAGAAAAAAATAAAAAGTAGGAAAATGGAAATAAAATCAAATAATTATCCAAATTAGGAGTTTTTATCCGAAATTATCCAAATACACGCCCTTGGTCTCCGGTCCATTGAACCGTTCTTAGTTATTACCAAGGTATAGGGCGGATGCCGGGGATCATTGGACGGTTTTTCTTATCTATGGGTAACATTCCAATATTGATATTTTAACGGGTCCTTAGAATTGGACGGATACCAAATTCATTAACCACTGCAGATGGGATGGTCCTGACTTAAAACAAGAACAAGTCCAAACATGACAATCTTACATAATTGTAGGACTGTGATATCAGTTATTTTTAAATTGTTTTTTAAAATATATTAAAATATTTTTTAATTTATTTTTAATATTAACACACAAAAAACAATCTAAATATATTAAAAAATTTAATTTAAAAAAAAAAAAGACCTTATCTTTAGAAACACGGCCACGACCCAGTAGAAAACGCGCCTGGACTCTGTCAAAAGCATGCAATTTCTCACCACAATCACATCAAAGCCAACCTGGCCATTATGGCTTCTTGTTGCCACGATTTCGTTCATCAGCCGCCGCTCACCCCGTCAAATTTTTGAGGTCAGAGGCGTGCAATTTTTTTACCATAATCACAGGGTCTCGCTGTATAATAAATAGCGGTCCATCCATGGTCTCCTCAGAGTCAAAATTGATATCCGGGACTAATTCAAATTCAACAGAAACAAACCGAGGATCTTGAAGATAAATACTTCCATTCTCCATCTCTCCACTTCAATATTCCAAGTGATATATAGAAAGTAGAGGAGGAGAAGAAAGATAGTTTGGCAAAGGAGAGGAAAAAATACTCCAGAGAAAAGAAAAAAAATGAGTTGTGAAGAGAGAAACATCGAGCGTCAACGTGGAAGGGATTACCATGACCCGCCACCAGCTCCTCTATTAGACATGGGAGAGCTGAAGCAGTGGTCATTCTACAGAGCCTCAATTGCAGAGTTTATTGCCACCTTTCTCTTCCTTTTTTTCGCTGTGTCCACCGTTGTTAATTACAAGGAGCCTAATTATACTGACCAATGTAGTCGTGTTGGCTATCTTGTTATTGCTTGGGCCTACGGTGGCATGATTTTTGTGCTTGTCTACTGCACTTCTGGAATTTCTGGTATTATATACATACTTTTCTTTCTCTCCGTTAAATTTCATGTTTCAGGAAATTGAACTTAATTTATCTTTTATTTGAATCTCAGGTGGCCATCTTAACCCTGCGGTAACATTCGGTATGCTCGTAGCAAGGAAGATGTCGCTGATTCGAGCAGCTGCCTACATGGTGGCACAATGCCTTGGAGCTTTACTTGGCCACTTGTTTGTGTTCCTCTTCATGTATGCTGATGAACAGCAGAGCCCGGATGGTGTTGTTAACGTTGTTTCACGTAACTACTCCAAGGGTGCAGGATTAGGAGCTGAGTTCATTGGCACTTTTGCCCTTGTCTATACTGTCTTCTCCGCCACCGATCCTAAGCGGAACGCTCTCGACTCCCACGTGCCTGTAAGTACATATATAGTGCTAGCTGCTCTGACGACTAATGGGTCGATGGTGTTAAGCAGAGTTTTGAGTTTTTTATGTTATGTTGTTCAGGTTTTGGCCCCATTGCCTATTGGTTTTGCCGTGTTTGTGGTGCATTTGGCTACAATTCCCATCACTGGAACTGGCATCAATCCTGCTAGAAGCCTTGCTACTAATTTGCTTCATCGTGGCACTGCAGAAGCCATGGATGATCTGGTGCGTTCTTCTTTGACTACGTCAACACCAGCTATTATTCCATTTGCATTTCAACGCAACATATAAAGATGTGGCGGATGGTAATTCACAACCCTGGCCACATCTTAGAAAAAATCTTAAACGAAACAACAGTTACTTTTGATTCGCAATCATGCACGCATTGCAATTTCGTAACCTCACACAGTCTTGCTTAACTATTCTGTCAAGTGTGTGAGTAATGGAAACTAGCATATTTTTAGAATGGCTGTCTAACCTCTGTTGTCATTATGGTGAACAGTGGATTTTCTGGGTTGGGCCTTTTCTTGGAGCACTGGCAGCTGCCGTGTATCACAAATACATACTGAGGGCAGGAGCTGTTAAAAATATGAAGTCGTTCCGAGCTTCGGGTTCCTTCGGAAGCCAACCACCCGTCTGAGGGGTCAAAACCTTGGGGTTGTTCCGAGCTTAGGGGTCCTTCGGCAGCAAACCTTCCGGCTAACGGGCTCAACAAAAATGCATCGGCTTCTTCAGCAATTCGTAGTTCTACTCTGATTCATTATCCGGTTTCTTTATACCATTCTGATTTACTTGTGTGTATTTGTGTATATATGATCTGTAGCCAAGGTGGGCATAGTGCATCTCTGTTCCTTGCTGTGTTCAAGATCTGTATGTTACCACAAGCCAACTTACTAATCTTTTTATTCACCATCTATTTTTCGTTTCCAGTCTATATTAGTGACACTCTAGAGTCTAGATAGCAATCCAGAACTGGAAACAAGGCTTGGTAAGAATAAGATTCACCTTAAATTCACAAAACCTGCATCTTTCTTCCTCCAACCAGCTTAATATATTTATTTTTGTGTCTTAAATTTTTTTTGAAAAAAATTATATTTTTTTATGTTAAATTAATAATTTTTATTTTTAGATATTTTAATATATTAATATTAAAAATAATTTTTTAAAAAATAAAAATTATATTAAAAAAAAACACTTTAAAAATTAAACTCTCGTGATCAAGAGACAATTGCAATGGCATATACAGTCCGAAAACGAAGGTGAATATAACACCCCATCCACGAGGACGCGACTATAACCCTATGCTATGAGAAATTTTTTTAACCTCCACAGCTCCTTTATCCAATTTACACATTTCCAATAGACTATATATATATATAATCTTACCGCTTACTATTTTCATCAACACATAATAAAAATACACAATATTAAATATAAGGTAATAAATTTACGATATCCTTTTGAATACATAATTTTCATAACAAGTATCCATCCTTGTTTTTTATTATTATTTCTTTACAATCTATATACTATTTTTGACTTAATAAACATACAATAATTATCCTATAATATATATCAACTAATTTTACAAACTTTTTCTTAAAGTAAAGTAATTTTTAAAAATATAAATCTAATTTCGAGATACCTTAAATGAACAGGTAAAACACTAATGAAACACATAAAAATTTAAAATAAAATTTTCAGTCTACAAATATTTATTTTAATTAATCACTTTATCAATTCTAAGAATAATATAACACAAGTTTTTTTAATCAAATTTCATAGCAATATCATGATTTCCATTGCAATCATCATTTACATTTTAATTCAACTACTTCCATAAAATCATCACAAATAATTTTAGTTCATAGTCCAAAATAATTTAGAATTTTATTTTTAATAAATTTTTTTAGAGTTGAAAAAACAAAAAATAAAAAAACCAATTATCAATACAATTAAAAGAACTAAGGTCCTCCTGTATACTTCATTATTTATATCAATAATAAAACAATTTTTTTCATCTTTTTTTTTAAGTTTTGTCTTTAGTTTTTTTGTTTAGTCCTTTTGTGGCATCAAATTTCATAGAAAAAGTTGTAAATTATAGTTGAAAGATAAAATTAAAATACAAATAATCATTTCGGTTACTATTAAGTCGTGAAGTAACTACAATCTACAAAGGTGATGGGTGTAGCTCAACCTTAAGTTTGCTCCTTAGAAATCACAAGATTGAGCCTCACAAATTTCAGAACCATTAGAGATTTATATAGTAGTTAATTTTAATGTTTGTTGAATTAATTAAAATATACATAAACTAATCCAAACACTCACATTAATCTAAAAAAAATGAGTAGTACAGGGCAAGAGATAAACTCAACAAGCAGGTTTGCATTCACATGCTTGGAATGAATTGCCTCCTCATTTGCATTTTAATTCTACCACTTCCATAAAATCATACAAATAATTTTAGTTCATAATCCAAAATAATTTAGAATTTTATTTTTAATCAATATTTTTAGAGTTAAGAAAAAAAATCCTCATAGCTTCTTCACTATTTATATAAACATTAAAACAGCTTTTTTTCATGTTTTTTTTAGTTTTGTCTTCAGTTTTTTTTTATTTAGTCCTTTTATGGCATCAAATTCCATGAGAAGAATTTTTAAATTATAGTTAAAAGATAAAATTAAGATACAAAGGATCGTAATGAAAAATATGAAAAATTGAATTTCAAAGTTGTTAAAATTTTTATTTTGATTTAAAATTTTATTTTATTTATTTTTTAGTTATTAAATTTGAAAGAGAAGAGACACTCATCAAAAATTAGTGAATAAAAAAAAAATATTGGCTGGCTATTTTCCAACAATAAAAAAAAAAATCTTTGTGTCAATCATTTTATTTTCTTGAGAGAAGTTTAATGAGTGTGGTTTTTTCTTCCTAACATTATAAAAAAATAGATTGAGTTTCATTTGGTTTATGTTGATTTGATTTTTTTTTGTTTTTTAGAGTGATTTTGATGTGTTTTGGAGTTATGAAGTGGTTTTTTAAGGTTTATATAATGTTTTAAGGTAAAAAAAAAAAAACAGAAATTAAGTTTTGGTAAAAAACATGAATTTTAATTTATTTTTTTTTTGTCTCGAAACGGTGATAGGTATCTTAAGGTGCGTGCACCTATCCCATTAACCCTTGGCTTTTTTTGTTTTTATCTTTAGTTGCAAGATACTTCAAAAAGAAGGTTAGCTTGATTTGTATCAATTATTTTTCACTTTAATATTTAAAATGAATTAGTTATATTTGTATACCTTTTCTATGAAAATAAAAATTATTTATTAATAACAACAACATCTAGTTTATAAGGAAAAAATGAATAAAACCTCTTGTATATTCAACTATCTTTCATTTCTATTATGAAAATTAACTTTTCACTTTAATATTTAATTAATATTAACATTTTTTATTTATTAATTGATATATTCTTTTTATAAAATATAAACATCTTTTTATTTCTCAATTAAAAAATATAATATATAAAAACATATTCATAATATAATTGTTTTTTCACGTTGAAAAATCCTATCCATAACATAATACAAGCTTGTGCAAACATGTTCATTGTGAATTTAAGAAAATAATAATATTTTAAAATATATCCAGAACATTAACACATTTTTTGTAATATATTCAAAATTAACTTGAATTGGTGCCGGTAAGGATCAATTAAAGCTTGAATCTGAAAGAAAGTGAAATGTTCCAAAGTATCAAGACGGCGCTTTGGTGGTTGAATAAGATTCGCCTGCTTATGTTCACATAATGTTTAAGAACAGCTTCTTCTCGCTTGCCCAGCCACAAGCCTACTAAGAACATACCAAAACTAAGAACATACCCAACAAGAAAAAAGCTGAACAGGCTGGATCCAACCAGAAGCCTATCAGTAGAAAACTTGCACCTGCAATGCGTTTCGGTCACTACTAAGTCGCGACATAACTACAATTTACAAAGGTAAGAGCAAGACAGGGCAAGGGATGAACTCAGCAAGCAGGTTTGCATCCACATGCTTGGAATGAATTGCCTCCATGCTGATGACTACCAAATCCAGGCTCAGGTCATCAGCAACCTCACCAATTATGGCAGTGGGCTTGCTTCCTTCCCCCAGTCGCTCCAACAACCTGAATTCCTGGAACCCACCTGTCATTTAAAAAAAGAAACATGTAAATACATTAGCAACTTAAACAAAGAGACTAGATAACGAGTTTCCAAGTCAAAGATGAGCACAAGCTACAGGAAAAGAAGATAAGATTACAACTCCACTTCTTGTCTTTTGCAATTGATGTGTGAAAAGTGAGGCACGAGGAAGCAGCACAAGGAAGACACAGCAAGCACGAGAACATAAAATTATACTGATAGGATGATACAAAAACCTTAATTCAAAACTTTATTACTGAATATTTCTATTCCGGTAATCTCCTAAAATACAAGCTAAATAACCCTATGTATTCTTGAAAAAAATATCATAAACAAACCTGGAAAAATAATAAAAGACTTTTAAACCAGATAGGAAAAAAAAAAACATAAAATAGCAAATCCCAAACAATAACTTATAGGCATCATCAGAAAGTCTTACCAATCTCCGATTGCTATGAAATTTTAACTCAATAGGAAATAGAGCCTTTAGAATATCTTAGCAAAATTTTGACCCGAACCAACAGTCAAATTGAAAATTATACCCAATAACATAAAGTTGCGCATTGGGAAAAAATTTCATGCATCAAAATGTCTCTTTAATTCGCATATGCACAAAAATCAGCACATCCTGGAGCCAAAACATGCTTTACAATTGGTTAATGCATAACCTTTCTTTCTTTATTTTTAGGGATTAAATTGAACTATCTAATTGTAACAAATGACATTACCTTAAATCAAGCTACTGGCTACATAAAGTGTGCACCTTGAATTGCAAATAGCAAGAAAAATCTCGCTTTCTTTCTAAAACTCATGGTTTCAGATACAAACCTTCAGCTAGATGCCAGCGAATGCTAGACATTTGGGTTTCATGCTCAGGCAACGACTCTTTCTGCCTCTCATCAATAACTGCAAAGAATGTAAATTTCTACATTCCATGAAATCTTGCATTGAAAACAGTCTGTAAAGCAAGGGAAAAATAAAAACAGAGAAAGCAACTCTTGTACTTAGTTCCCAACACTTGTATAAACAAAAAGCAAGGAATAAAGGTCAGTATGCTTACCTACAACCGTAATGTCAGCACCGTATTTCTTCGCCAATGCTGCAGCAGTTGCAGCAGCCTGTCAGACAAGTAATTACAAGTTAGAGCACAAAAAAGACTTTAAACCAGCTGCTTGCTACAGTTTCATTCACTTGCATAAAGGGAAAAATCGAGCTAAGACAAATAAGTAAACAAGAATTATATCTCTAACTAAATCACTTCCACTAAAAATTCAGCCATAGAAAAGTTTTTTTTCTCTCTCTCTTTCTTGTCTTCGTAATTTTAGTTACGATTCGGAAGTAGAATAATCACCTCATTCAATAGATCTATATTTTTACAGGAAGAGCTTTGGATAAGAAACGTAAAATTAGCATTACTCATCCATAAGAATGGGTCTTTGAACGTCGGATTATTATTATTGCAGAATTTCCCCTCAATTTTTCTTCATTTTAGTGCTATGATCAAGCCCTCTTTTTTTTTTTTGCTAACAAATAATAAATATCATGAAATCCCTGAGCTAAAAGACTCTCCAGTTCTTAAAATACAGAACCAAACGGTCTAAAATAAAAAATTATTTCCTTAAACAATGAAAAAGGATGAAAAGATTACCTGTCTAGTTCCCTCGGAGAGATAAGGATTCGTATCAGTAATTGGCAATAACAAATGCTTGAAATTAGTAAACGCCTCAGCTGCTAAACTCACTTCTGATTCTTTCGCCTTCGCCTTTCCTGAAAACAGCTATTCCAAATCAATTAAGTCATCCAATAATTTATTTGAAAAGTAATAAAATATAAAATTAAATTATGAATTTACCTTTCTGGCCAATGCGACGGAATTTGGGAAATATAGATAGCTTGCGTGCTTTAGTTTTCAGTGAAGTAGAAGATAAAGTTAAATCAGAGTGATTTTTATTAAAAGAAAGCGGAGGAGGAGGGGGAGGAGGGGAGGAGGTGCTGAAGAGTGCAGCTTTTGTGAGATTTGAGGGTTCAGTGGGAACGGCAACCAAGTAATGAGCAAAAGCCATGGAAATGACACCAAGTGGTTAGTCCTGACAGAGTGAGCGCAAGAGATGAGCTTGAAAGTGAGAGAGGAGAAGGAAGAAGAAGACTGCTGATGATGATGATCCGAGAAAGAGAGAGAGATAGTGATTACCCGGGTGTCACGTGCGAGACGGTCATATATGATTTACCATGTCCCTTTTTCTTTCTTATTAAGAATCCAAAATTACAGATAATAGCGTCTGCGGATAGCCACCCCAATCATCTCATGAATAATAACTATTATTTGTTTTTTTCAAATATTTTTATTTAAAAATATATTAAAATAATATTTTTTATTTTTAAATTAATATATTAAAAAATTAATTTAAAATGAATAAATAAATAATTTAAAAAATTCTTATAAAACATAAAAACAAATAAGTTTTAGGTAGATGTTTTCTATTAAATCCTGCTGCACTAAGAGAAGAAAAGAAAAAAAAACCAAGTCAAGTAGATATATCATTTTGCTTTTAATGGAAAAAAAGACATTATACTATGAAAAAAATGTGTGCTGATCATTTTGCCCCCAATTAATTTCGCAATGCCTAATAAACCCCTAGAAAAGACAAAAATAAACGAAGACAATCATTCTCAGTTTTGCTGAGAAAGACAAAGACATTAAAACATTGTTTCATTACATAGTATTTTGAATCTATACACACGGTAAATACTCGGTTCCCTTTTGCTTTTTTAATATAAAATTACATTACATTGGCATTCCATTATCACATTACATTACAATTACAACAAAAACTAAAAGATATTGATGTTTTCTACTATAATATATATTTTTTATTTATTTTTGTTATTAATTTTTTTTCTTCCAATTAATTTTTTCACAGTTAAATTAATATCAACAAATTTTATTTAATAAAAAGAATTTCATTTAAATTTTATATAGCTGTTGTTTTACTTTTAAAATTTATCAAAAAGTAGACTAGTTTTAAATTAATTTTTTATTTTGAATATTTTTAAATTATTTAAATACATAAAAATATTTATTTAAATTTATTGGGTATTTTTTATATATATTTATGGTTAAGAAATAATTGAAAAATAATTTTTATTGGTGTAAAACACCCTTTGATTTTTTAGTAACTTTTTAGTCACTAAGATCTAGGTGCAAGGTAACCTTTTTTTTTCCCTCTCAAAAAACATGGGTGAATGACTTAAAAAATAAATAAATATATATATATATATATATCATAGCACACATATATATATGCCTATGCTGGCAAACCTATGCATCTAGGCTAGCGGACTTATGTGCCTAGGCTAGTGGAATTATTAAGGCCTATAAATGCGAGGCTTTTTTTATTTATTTTTTTATTTGATTTTAAATTTATTTTAGATTTACATCCATGAGTGTTTTTTTTTTTTGCTTTTTAGTTTTAAATAAATATTTTATTATTTTATTAATACTTAATTTTATAAATATATATTTTTATTTTATAATCATTCAAATTATCTTTTGAATTAAACTTCATATGATTTATTATTATTTTCCCCAAAAAAACATCTTATTGGTGTCTATTTTTCTACATTAAAAAAATTAATCGGACTCGCAATTTAGTGTCGGTCAAGGATTTATTAGAATCACTAATTAGTGCAGGAATCAAGATACTTGTCCAACCTCTCAGAAGAAGCTCTGACTAGCTGTTGTTCTCCAAATAAATGGCATTAAGCGATCAGCAGCAGCATTCATAACAATAATGAATTCTGAATCCATCTCAAGCTCAAACCTCTCCTTTAATGGCGATTCTCCCAAGCAAAACATAAACTCATCACTGTTGCCTAAATCTCATCCTTACCAGCTTCAGGAGGAGATAGTAGGTCAATGGCAAAATAACATGGTTTTTTTAAATCTAACCGGGTAGTTGACTCGGTATAATAATCAGGTTATAGATCATAAGAGTTAATTAGAATTAATCCAAGTCAATAAAAAAAATAATGAATTTGTGCCCTTTGCTTTCAAGGTAGTTTTATCCATACTTATTTTTAGCAAATTAAATAATAAAACTTTATTTTAATTTTCTTGTAGTGAAAATTAATTTTACCTTCCATCGTCCTCTTTTTCCTTCCTTCCCCCTATCCTCATTTCCCTTTCTTTCCCTCTCCCCCTCTTCTTCTAAAGCCAGACTCAATGATCCTACATAAAAACCTTTGAAACCATAATCCCCTCTATTTTCTTCTTTTTCACAATCCCCAACCCCCATACTCCCAACTCATCTCTTTCGAGTTGCAGTCCTCGACTCTCCGATACAACTCAACAAGTCTTCTTAAATTGCAGCTTTTTTTGTTTTTTAAATCTGTGAACCAAACTGGATTTTCTCAACCGAGTCAGGTCACCTCCAACTCCTCTTATCCTCTCCTGAAATCTCATGGCTCATATTGATCGGCAACAATCAAATCAACAATTTTGATTCATCTCCATTGACTCACCACAAAAGGGACGATTCCTAATATATAAAAAGTCTTGAAATCGTTTAAAGATTTTGTTTTTTGCTATATCTCCTAAAGTTAGCGTTAAAGATGTGATTTTTGATGGCTCTATTTTGGATGATGCTCTTATTCATTTTTATTGAAGATTATTTTAGATGATGCTCTTATTCATTTTTATTGAAGATAATTTGACTTGTAGTGTGATTTTAATCGTAAACGACATCGTTACGTGTTTGTGTGTGTGTAAAGGGTCGGGTCTTAAATAGGTTTGTCTAGGGCGATTGGATTCTGGGTTGATTTTTAGGGTCGACCAAGTTTTATCGGGCTAAATTTCTAACAGGTTTTTACTTAGATCCGACCTGATCCTGGGTCTGGATCGATCAAATTTCAAGTCAAGTTTCATAACTATACAAAATAGTCGAAGAAATTAAAAAGTCAAATAAATCCTACTATCGTTATCCATGATTAGAAACTCAAATTGAATAAAAGATTTACAAGCTATAATCTACTCTCTCTTTTTTTTAACATAAGATCACCTTTATTAAAGTTTTTCTTTATGACTAGCTCATTTGCTCGAAGATTAGTTTTTTATAACTAAAATGTAATTGTGCGAATAATTTCTCTCCCCCTTTTCTTTGCCGATAACTTTCACTCCTATCTCCCAACATCTTATATTGAAACAAGATAAAAATAAAATTTAAAAATTTAAAATAAAAAAACCAAATATGCATAAAATAAAAATTTTAGGGAGTCAATTGAAGCTCTCATGTCTTTTAAACAATGAAATCCTTTTAAAAAAATTATGTTTCTATTTTAATTTTAATCTTTGTTTTTTTATATTTCTTTTTAATTATAACTTGAAATTTTATTTTATAATATTGATCTTTAATTTAATGTTAAAATATTATCTAACACCTCGCATATTCAAAAGTATGCAGAGCAAAATAAATTTCAATACATAAGACCATACAAACACAACTTGTGAGGATGAAATAACAAAGAAAAAAAGCATGAGGTTAGAAGTGTAAAAACAAACTTTAAAGACCAAAATATAAAAATTTTATCCATAAACAATGACATGAATAGTGAAATGAGTATGTATGAACAATGTTTTGCTACAGAAGAACATTATTTTAGTTTATTTTATATTTGTAATTGTAATCATTCTACCTTTTGATGCAAATTTCACTTGTTTTATTTTTTCTCTTACTTGCATGTTCTTGCATATAAATTTATAACATAATATCAAGTGAAAACAGATAATTTTTGTTCGAAAATATTTTTAAATTGAGTTAGCTTCTTGAAATATATTTATGATTCTTTGGTGATCTTTTCATTGAGCTTAAAGTTTATAAGATTTATTTTATTTGGTGGTGTGATTGTGTTTTTATAGATTGTTTGGTCATGTGAGATTAATTATTTTTAAAATATTTTTTATTTAGAAATATATTAAAATAATATTTTTTATTTTAAAAAAAATTATTTATAATATTAGTAAATCAAAATTATTAAAAAAAATAAAAAATTAATTTTAAATAAAATAAAAAAATAATTTTATCGAAACTCTAGTATAAATAAACGAAGCTCCAAACAAGTATTAAAGTTAGAAGTTGTTCAATTCTCTCTGAAGTGATATTGTGATCTACTTTTCTTCATTTCATCTTTCTTAAGTTCATTTTCTCCAACTGATATCAATTTCAAAAAAATAAAGAAAAATGGCTGATGTATTTAATTATGTGACACACGCATCAACTTAATGGCTGATGTATTTAAGCCTAGGATTTATTCTTAGCAAAAATAAATCAAGGGTTCTAATCAAATAAATGTCTATACTTAAAGGACTGTCCGTGATTTCAAGTTTGACACGGGTTCATCTGACTCGCGAGTCGCGAGACCACCGTGCCACAGCCCTTGCTTTTGCCGCACACAGTCCATTCACAGATCTAAACGCAGCGGTTTGGGCAAGTGATTTTTTTAATCACAGCGAACGTTCCGGTACTCAGACCACAGTTAACCATATCTTTCTCTTATACCGGTGGAGATGGACACGGAAGACGGTGCTGACAGCGGCTCTTCTTCGGGCGGGAACATGACCACGGTATCTCAGCATACTTTCGGTGACAAATTTGACAAACCGGCGTTCACCATCTCAATAATCGAGGCACTACTTTTTATTTTCCATTCAAGAGAAAGAAAAAACCAAAATTCTAGCTCTCAAAATGCAGACAATGAATTCCCTTTTTTTTTTTTTTTCCTGTTCTGAATTAGAATATGAAAGAAGAATATGGCCTGTTTGTGTGGCCATGTAGTGTTATACTTGCTGAGTATGTTTGGCAACAGAGATTGCGGTTTTCTGGTGTTAGTGTTCTCGAGGTAATTCGATTTTCTATTTTTTTTCATAATTGAGTGATGTGTAGTTTTTTTTAATATATATAATCTGATATAATATAGTTTTGTAGCTTGGTGCAGGGACTTGTTTGCCTGGATTAGTGGCTGCTAAGTTGGGATTGGATGTTACTCTGACTGATGATTCTAATAAATTAGAGGTATTCCTTGTTAATTAAAAACGTTAACCCTAAACCAGTCTTCTCAAAAATCAATAAATATGATAGGTTGCAATGTATTATATAATGATATCTCGTTGACACAGTTTTGTTTGAGTAGTCACTAATGTAGTTTCCTGAAATCTTTATTCCGGATTAGTTTCCTGAATAATATCGGCCATTGATGGGGTGGACTCAGTTGGTGGTTCTGATACTCAATTGGTGGGTCTGATGCGACTCCAAACTCAAATAGTTGATATTATTCGGGAAACTCATTCGGTATGGATTGTTTTTTAGGATGAATAGCATTGCTGGATCCTTAAATTGAAGCTCTTTATGTTTCAATCTGGATGTTAGTCTCCTGAGTAATAACGGCCATTGATGAGCTGGACTCTCAAACAGCACCAGCCATCAATTAGTTGATGTTATTCAGGAAATGCACACATGATGGATATTCCAGAATACATAGCGTTACTAGATTCCTAAATAAAAGCGCTTTACGTTTTGATGTGGTTGTTAAATAGGTTAGTTTGGTTGGATTTCTCTTGCCTCAATTGACTGTTCACAAGCATTATTGTTTTGGATCTGCAGGTGTTGGACAACATGAGAAGAGTGTGTGACTTGAATCAACTTAATTGTAAAGTAAGCTATCACTGTAAAATTGTTGTTCTCCATATGCTATTAGCCTTGAGGGTATTTTCTTCCTTCCTTTTTTCAAAACAATTTGTGATATACTTCTACTTTGTAGGTGTTGGGACTGACATGGGGAGTTTGGGATGAGTCTATATTCACTTTGAAGCCAAAACTTATTCTTGGGGCTGATGTACTCTATGATGCAAGTGGTAAATTACTTTTGCTGTTATGGTTTCGATCTTTATGATTATTTTTTTTTTCTTTTCCTCAGTTTACTTCTTCCTTGCCCTGTATATTGCTCAAATTTAATTTCACCGGAAAAAGCTTACTTCCATTTTTGTTTTTAAGCTTTTGATGACCTTTTTGCCACTGTGACATGCCTGCTCCAAAACTCTCCGGGGTCTGTCTTTATAACAACTTATCATAATAGAAGGTAATTAATGATCATCTTCAGTATTTGGATCTGATTTTATGCTATACCATGCCATTTCTTGTTCGCACACTCTTCTAACAGTAACGTCTCTTTCGTAGTTTTCACACTTTTTTAGACAAATGTTTCTTATTCTAATGAAACCTTCATTTGTTTTCTTATTGTAATTATGAGCAGTGGGCATCATCTTATTGAGTTCCTGATGCTCAAATGGGGATTAAAATGCGTAAAGCTTATTGATGTTTTTTCTTTCATGCCACCCAACAAGGCATCCGGGCTAAGTGGCAATATTCAATTGGCAGAGATTGTATTAATCAGTGAATAGGCATTACCCGAGTAATTTCCTTTGATCAGAGCATCTGGATAGCTATCTGGTGATGCGGCATTTTGATCACTTTCTACTCATTGCTGCCACGGGAGGCTTCCCTTCCATGATGAGATGACTTGTGGTAAATTGAAGTTTTTGATGCTGTGAATTAGCGTAGTTATAATCTATTATGGTTTCTTCTACGAATGCCAAGGAGATCTATTATGTGTAGATTACTGGAGGACAAATAGATAATTGGATTTCTAATTTGTTATTGTTTAGGGATTGTTCTCGAGTGTTAGTAACTCGGGCATGGAAAATACCTTTGGGCATCCCAGCTCTGGAAGTTTTTTTTTAAACCAGTGTAAATTTTCTTGGTATTTGATACGATTAACCTGTTATGGTTTTTTATTTTTGGTCTTTATAGCCCAGGTAGGATAGATGGACCAAATCCCTGCTAATAACTGAGTCCAAAGTGTAGGTTTAACCATCTGTTGCAAGAAGTGGGATTGCAGGTCACTTTGCTTGGATAAATTGATTCCTTGCTAGCTTCATTATTTGTTATATTAAGAACCGTGACTGTTATGATCTAAAAGCCATTACCAAGAAAATATCTTTGGATGTATTATTCTTCAAAATATCTATTACAATATAAGATAGATGGCCTTCATAGCTATTAGCAAATCAGATGTCTAGTTTTTGCTATCGATACAACTGGTTGATTGCCATTTCACGGTTTAAAAGTAATGAACCAAGCTAACAGAACCTTAGTTTACCACCCTACAATCCTTCCTAACCTCCTGACCGCCTGTGATGCTACTCATCTTGATCATGGATGACACAAAAGCCTTATTGAAATTGGCTTTGGAGCTAGCAAACTTGGTGACCAAATCTTTTGTCTTTGGAGTGCTGAGTAGAGATTGGTCTGAGGAGAATAGGCCCGTTTTCTGGAGGATTGACTTGAAATATGTATTATCAAAAGTTGTCGACGAGGGATCCATGGTTGTTCCTGCGTTCTTTGCTCTGTTCGATTTTGGACAAATACTCCTTAAGCTGGATGCAAACGATGGATGCATGGATGGGTCTATGTCATGAGTGGCATTGAAATTGCGGATTCTGCTTTGGAAGGATGAGCAGTGGGAAAACCCTAAAGTATGGCCACCTGCATATGAGTAGTTGGCAACGTTGTGATTTCATGGATGAAAACTATTGAAACAAATAGCAACAGTAGCAGTCAGGCTTCTGTTTACCTGAAAGAGCCACAAGGTCATCTAAGGACAGACCTCTCTGAGAGAAACTCTGCTGCAGCTGAGTTATGTTAAAGGTAGGAGAAGGCAACTGTGTTGTTTCACTAGCCCTTGACTTTCTCCCATCTTTTCTTCCTTTTGGGACATCCCATGTTGGACCTCCGGACTGCAATATGAAATTGATAAAACTATCAGTAACATAATTTTTTTTTTTGTCATTGTTATCCCTGTTTCAGTTTCCAGGTTTACTTCTTGTTTAGGCAAGTGATAGTCCTGATCTTGCGGGAATGTTTTAGCTTGTTTTGTTATCTTACAAATACAACTGCATCTCTTGCAGCTAAAGCCAAGATATCAGCGCATGATACCACTCCTGGGCATGAAGCTTCCACTTCTTTCTTTGCGTTGTCAATGACATAAAACGCATGCAAAGAGATATTAGGTGGGCCATCTTTCTCTGCTTTGTTGTTCCCTTTCGAATTTAGCAGAACAGAAGCATCACAGCCCTGAAACAAGATGCAAACATCCAAGTTAGGAACAAACAACGAGCAGGAAAATGATAGAAGAAACTTTGGAAGAAAAATATAATATGTTAATCTCTACTCTTATGAAACAGTCATGGAAATGCATCCGGAGTAGCGCTGCGGGGACCGTTTTGTCTTTCATCATTGCATTATTGACAGCATTTGTAACGATGGAATCGACATCAGGGCACGTTTTCTCATAGTAATTCAAGCTCAGTGCATCTGCTCCTGAAGATATCGAGAATACAAGAACCGAGCTCAAGCATAAGGCAGCAACAAAAGCCATGCTAATGCTAGGAAATATGACCTGGCTCTCAACTTGGATTTTCGCATGGAAACTGAAACTGGCTCTCGGGACTCTTTATACTTGAACTGAGAGAGACTATAGACTGAGAGTTGATGACGGGTGAAATGCTGGCCCAGAATCGTGAATCGGTGAAGGAGAAAGCTAATAATGGAGTAGTGCAATTTAAGCATCCTCACTGTAGTGTTACTAAAAGACAACCCTTGTCAATTCTGCCTTCACGCTCCTGGTACCGTCCACAGTCCTCTCATCGGTATGAATAGCAATCGTAATTTATTCGAGTTCTGTATCTGCTGCTTAAGACGTGTGTGGGGGCGTAGATTCTCTTACAGCCTTCTTTACTTTAAATTTAAGGCGCTAATGATTGTATTCAACTCCTAATCACAATTACAACATGATGTGAGATGATTGAAAAAACCTCAATGAGTATATCCAGCACGGGAAGAGAGCTAATTAATTACTTGAACGGTTAAAAAGCCATTCAAATTTACTACAATGATCACCTTCTAACCACGACGTTAAAGAATAATGAGGATTGAAGAAATCCCACTTCTAAATAATGTCTTCTCTTCTTTCTGTTTTTCGTTTTATGGCTTGGTAGTCTTTTTTTTAAATCATCACTAATCGAGATCGAGTCTTTCTTGCTTGCCGAACTAGTCAGAAAGAGCAAACGGGTAAGAGTAGAGAATTCATGAGAATGGCCTTGCGTATGCTCCGTTTGGAGTTTGGGATTGCGTTCTTCAATATCTTTTTTTTGGCTTAAAACAGCTCCGAGCAATGATGGAATTTATATCATTCGTTAGCTTTATTAATGAGCATTGAGAACACGCTCAATGCCTCAAGTAGCAAAGGCAACCTCAGCTATGAAACATCATTATTAAACTTGGACTGACTCTGCTGGTTAATTTAGAATCCGGTAAATTTAATAGTGGGTCTAGTTTGGGTAAAAAAAAAAATTAAAATAAATAAAAATTCAGAGAAATTTAGTTAATTTGTGATTTAGATCATCTAGTAAAACCCGGTTGAGATTTTTTTTTAATATATTTTTTTTTAGTCAAAAACATATTTTTTATATTTTTTAGTTGATTATTAACTATTTCTAAAGTTCACTATATAAATATTAGAATAATATTTTATTTTTTCAATAATTTTTTTTTAATAAACTAGGATGAATAATATATATTTTATGCTCACAAATTTTTTTTTTTCAAAACGAGATTTGAAATCCTTTAACATACATACTCTATGTTTACAAGAAAAAATTTATATTTTATTAATATGAAATAATTTTTTTTAATTTAAATACTTTAACTTAAAAGAATAATATATTAATATAGTATCTTTTCAAAGTCAAATAAAAAATCTTTTAAAATAATTTTTTAAACTTTTTTAATTATAATATGTTTAATCTATATTTACATGAATTGTTTTTTATTTTTTATTAAAATATTAAAATTAAAAATATTTTTTTATTTTTTTAAATTAATTTAAATTAATTCAGACTAATTTATATAATTTAAAATCTAATTATTCAATGAAGTCATCTTTATGTTGGATCTGATAACCACTGCATGTTTGATGGCTTCATTTCAGGAATTGAGATCCAAGAATCTAGAACCCCACTATCATCATCCAAATGCTGCAACACTTTTATGATGTACTGACTGGGATTTGTCCGACCCTTAAATTATTACGGCCATCTTTTGCATCGGAGCTTTGGCTGAGGGCGGCGTAGGTAAAACAAACCAATCAAGGAAGCTTGTCCCTTGAGCAAAAGGGCCTGTATCCAGAAAAGGTACGTCGGGAGGTGGTTAGGGTTAAGCCATCAAATTAGTTATCAGTGAGAGTCAAAGCTTGTTTTTCAAGTCTCAGCTTTATTCGTTGCAGCTGGAGCCTAGCATGCAGCAGCAATTGGACACTGGTGGGATTTTGTTTTATGTAATTGGGGACTTGTGCAGGTGGAGATATGCCTCCTGCTCTTTCTCTTTGCGCGTGAGCCTCAATTTCTACTGTTCATCATCTGCTAATAACTTGTAAAACAAGTCCATGAACACGATCCAATGAGGAGATTATTTTATCTTATAACACTAACGTGGAATTTAAAAAACACATTTCAATCGTTTTTTTCTTGAATATGACAAAAACGACTTTAGAATAATGTGCCATGCTGTTCTGGTATTGGAGCTCCTATCATTGTTTAACAGTAAATTATAGTGTTCATTTGCCGCGCAATGCTAGTTATAGCATATTATTCTTATTTAACATTATAATGGGAGGTTTTTTAAAAAACAATTATATATATATAAGTTATAATAAAATTCAATATTTATATGGACTTAATATTTGCTTTTTAATTATGTGGAATTACAAAATATTATGTATTCTATTTATTAGCGTAAAATCTCTGAAACCACTTTCACCCTGTTTATTTTTATATTTAATTTTTAGCGTAAAATCTCTGAAACCACTTTCACCCTATTTATTTTTATATTTAATTTTTTTTAAAAAAAATTAAATTTTATTATTTAAAATTGATATTTTTTAGTATTTTTATATCTGAAATTAAAAAATATTTTTAAAACTAAAAAATATTATTTTAATTTATATTTAAATTAAAAATACTTTAAAAATTAACCATTAGCACAACCTCACATTCATTCTCTTCAAATCCGAAGAAGAGAATATTTTTTCAATTGCTCCAAATCCGAGTAATATGAGGCGAAGATGGGGGTG
>NW_011499961.1:50597-53269 GCF_000495115.2 Populus euphratica | reverse complement strand
ACTAGGGAGAGAATGATCTTATTGGCGTCAATTATGGCCATGAAAAAAAAATCAATTTTAATATCCTCGAGTTCCATTACACGACGGGAATTTAGCTTGGTGTTATTTCACCTTGAAATTACTTAAAAAATAAATATGACATCGAAAAACTTTTAGGTTTCAGGTTGGTTTTTTATTTATTTTTGAATTGATATTTTAGTTGTTTTAAGGCATTAGAGGGTTTATAGGTTGTTTTGTGGTGTTTTTATATCAAAAGAGGGTAAAAAATGAATGTTTATGGTTGGAAAACCCTTGCCCTGATTTCTTAGTGATATAAGAGTCGTTAAAAACTAAAAATGCAGACAACAAGTTTTTTGCATTATTTTCTATGAAGTTATCTAAGTCTCGTTACTAAGTTGTGGATTTGACGAGCTAACTTGAGTTGATTAGATTTTTTTTCTTTGCTTTTTTAAAATTAATTTTTTTCAATATCATCATTTGACAATAAGCTGGTTAGGATTTTGCATTTGTAATTTTTTTATTTGTTTTTTATGGAGGAATCTTATTTTCATGATTCTAGTTGCGAGTTTGGCCTTTTTTCTAGGTCTACTCAAGTTTTTTTTTTTTATCTTTTTCAAATTGGATATATGTATTTTTTTTATCCTTCAATATTTGATTAATTAAAATTGAACTTCCTAATTTGTTTTCATTTATGTTTTATAAGGTCATTAAAATTTCATAACTCGAGTCACAAGTTAGTCCAAATCAATGTAATATGATATCGACTTAATTTTTTTAAAATATATCTTTTGATATATCACATGTTACCACTCTATTAAAAAGGTAACACAGGGATAATTCATCAAGTTAGGAACACTCGACCAATCTAGTTGACATGGGATCAATTCAACATGAAAGGATATAAGGTTGGTCTATCTAGGTAGGAGCACATGATTAATATAGCTTGTTTGTTTCTGTTTTAAAAGTATTTATTAAAAAAATTATTTTTTTATTTATTTCAAATTAATATATTTTTAGTATTTTTAAATTGTTTTAATAAATTAATATCAAAAATAATTTTTTAAAAATAAAAAAATATTATTAATATATATTTTAACAAAAACATTTATTTAAAAAATAACTACAATCCAACTCTAAACAAGTAATTTACATGACGCTAGAAAGAACATGTAGCTTATCACGAACATGAACTGGTTTTGAAAAGTATTTGATCGTACAGAGAGGATGCATGCTGAGCATGAAGTGCCTTATGGGTTTTGATGGGAAGTTTCATGTCTCATTAATTCTAATACAAAATTGGTTTTTTAAATTTCATCTTTGATGATCAAAAAATATTTTTTTTATTAAGGCTGTACATGCAGGCTCGACTTGTAAACAATTATTTTTTTAATGCCTTTCCAATAATTATTTTTAATGAATTGAATTTGTTTTTTAAATAGTGATAAAAATTTTTTATGTTTTTTTTAATTACATGATATTTTAAAGAGACTAGTTGGATTTATCTTAAATTTTTTCCTCTTAAATTTTATTCAAATTAGCTCTATTTATATAAATTTCTTTTATAAAAATAGAAATAATTTGTTATTTGGAACAACAATTAACAACTACAATAAAATTTTATTGACTGAAAATAATCAAAATAAAAAACATAGTCAACATAAAATATTTGAATGTGCATGTATATCTTTATTTCTACTATGAAAATTAGCTTACCATTTTAATATTTTAGTGTTGATTATTTTGTTTATCAATTCATATATTTCTTAATTTATTTACAAAGAATAAATATCATTATTTCCTTTCTCATTTTTTAAAAAGTATATTAAAAATTATATTTTATAATTTATTTTAGTTTATTTTCTATGAGGTTATCATAATATCGGATAAATATCTTAAAAATAGGTTGGTGGTGGATATTTTGAGTGTCTATTTTTTATCATATAATTGAATAAAAAATAATTTAACAATAAAAAACAAAGTTATTAGGCCAAACGGAGTCTATGAACTAGATCGCGGATTTGATGGGTTGATCTAGATTAATCAAAAAAATTATTTTTTTAATGTCTTTTTAAAAAATATCATCTTAACATTATTTTCAAAAGTCAAATAATATTTATAATGATTGTTTAGTTTGTTTTTTAACCAATTAAGTTAAGTTGATCACATTGTGGTAATCCCTAGTTGAGTTAATCACGTTGTGGTAACCCTTAGATGATTTAATTTGAAGGGCGAGCTAGGCAATAAATAGATCAGGATGTTTCGAGGTTGTAGTACTAGTTTGGTTATCAAAAAGTTTCTTATGATATGTATATATATTTTTTTATGTTTAAAAAAGTTATGGTCCAACCTGTAATGTAACATAATTTATGTATACATTAAATTGAAATGATTAAAGTTTTAAACTTGGAAGGTGTATTTTATAAAATAAAATTGAGGGCATGAGATCAAATAACAAATATATTAAAAGGCTTAAGAGATTCATTGCAACCCTTCATATTTCTTATTCACTATTATAATGTAGTGACTATCTTGTCCTCCCCATAAAAAAAATAAATACATTGAGATTATGAGTATTTTGATATTTTCATAGAGTTGATAAGTCATTACTAATTTGTTTAGAAGTATTTTTGCTCATTCAATGTTTTTATAAACAGTAAAATAACCAAAATATC